>NC_143133.1:23193939-23345454 GCF_059928025.1 Delphinapterus leucas
TGCATATTTCCAAGTATACAGAATTTTAAAAATATATCCTATAATTAATATGAAGTGAATGACAAAGATGACTAGCCTGACAGTCTTCGGATTTTTCCTAAATTTTGCTTAAATTTAAAACGAGTAAAATGCTTGGGTAGAAACAAATTACATTTGCATAAATAAAGAAGACTCTGGAAATTCAGTTAAGCTGCTTCATATATATATATTTCAAATCATAAATATAACAAAATTCTGCTCAGTATTTTAAGCCAGTTAATGTGGAAAGACAAGCCCACTCACTGCAAATACATACACACACATCATATACATACATAACAGGTATAATACTTTTAAACAGCACAGTTATTTTTTTAAATAAGAAAGTGAATGAACAATTTCTATAACTAAATGGTAACTAGAAGATAATTTGGTCACTGTGCACCAAAGCAGGAGACAGAAGGTTATAAGAATCAAAGTTCTTTGAGGTTGGGGTTTTAATGCTCTAATAGAAATGAAGAATACAAGTTTAATGCTCAAACTTGTACAATATAGGCAACAGGTATATCCCTGAGTAAGTCAGGGTTTCACTGACTCTCCCATCCAGGGACAGGAACCTGGGCAACTGTGCCTACTGGCATCTGGAAGCTGCATAGAGTAGCTGTCTAAGCAGGGATATGAAAGGGTGAAGACTTATCAAGGAGGTATCAGAACCTCATGCTTGACTCATTGCTATGGGGCTTGGTATTAAGCTACCTCCATGGTTCTGGAATACTGAGCCAAGAAATTGGCAATAAAACTGGTTCAGAACAGTTGAAACCCACAGGGCCCTGGTAAAAGCAACTTGAAATCTGGCCTGGACAACCCAGGGTTTGGGAAGTGCTTATAGAAAACAATCCTCATTGAAAATAAAATTATAATCAGAAGTTATAAACCATGTAGGATTAAAAACTAGACAATTTATAGTCCATGAACTGGAGATAAGAAAAATATGAAATAATTTGCTTAAAATATTCAAAAAGATTTAAAATAATTTTGGCAATCTGACATACTTGATGTCTGGGTAAACCATTCCTGAATAGAACACCTAACAATTCTGGATAATATATTTTAAATATCTTTTAAAATGCATAACTGAACAAGCAGGAGGGAGGAAAGAAACATCGAGGTCAGAAATTGTGATAAATGTGAATCAGAAGAGTTAAGAAAGGGCAAAACTGGCATTTGCCCTTAGGCATCTGCCCATCTGTGGTGAACTGAGTTTTTTGTTTTTTAAATAATTAAATCACATTATTGGAGTGAAGGAAGATTGACTTTTTGATGCCACAGTGCATATTTATTACATGAAAAAAGAAAGGACAACCCTGTTGATAATTTTTAACTTGATGAAGTAGCAGCAACAGTAAGGTTTTAGTTATGTTGAGCAAGATTTTAGGCGTTTGAGGTTCAGTTCTGCCACTTTTAAAAAATAAAAGTATAACATACATAAAGTGCCCGAATTTTAAGTGTATGACTTAATGAATGTTTGTACAAATGAATACTTGACCTCCACATTATGAGATAGAGTATTAGAATAGACCAAGAAACCTCTCACATATATACTCCCCCAATTCAATAACCAACCATGAAAAACATTATTATGACTTCTATCATCCTATATTTACTTTGCCTGTTATTGTACTTTGCAAAAATTGAATCTTTTGTGTCTGTCTTTATTCACTTAACATAATGACAATCAGATGTACCCATGTTGTGTGTGGCAATACTTCATTCTTATTGCTATACAATATTCCATTATATGATTATACCACAATTTAATTATAATGTCTACTCTTCAAGACTATTTGTGTTGCTTCCATTTTTTTGGCTATCACAAACAGGGCTACTAAAAACATTCTTGCACATGTAGTTTGGTGAACATATATATACCCATTTATGTTGGTTATATACTTAAGACTGGAATGGCCAAGCCATAGGGTGCACATATATAGAACTTTAGCAGAGTCTGGCAAACTGTATTCCAAAATGGTTGTTTCTCACCCACAGTGTATAAAGCCCCAGTTGTTCCACATCCTGGTAATATTTCAAAATTTTAGGCTTTTTAATTTTTCCACCCTAATAGATAGGAAGTGACAATGAATCGTTGCTTTAATTGCTTTTACCTGATGAATGATACAATGTAGTGAAATTCTTATTGACCATTTGGATATCCTCTTTTATAAAATGCCTTTTTCAAATATTTTGACTAGATTTTTGAAATTTAGTTTTCTTTTGTGCTTTCTTTTCTTTTTTTTGGTTTTTGGTGAATGTCTGTATTTTACTTATTGATTTGTGGGAGCTCTTTCCATATTTTGGATAGAAGTTGTGTTTTTTTTTTTTTGTTTTTAGCTACATGTATGAAAATATCTTCTCCTGCCCATGGACTGCATTTTTACTTTCTTAGTGGAGTCTTTTGATAAAAAGAAATGTTAATTTTAATGAAGTTGCCCTTACTAATATTTTATTTATAGTTAGGGCTTTTTGTGTCCTATTTAAGAAAAAGTTTCTGCCCTAATGAGAACAAACTGTATGTGCTATGAAATCATAGTTTTACTTTTAAACCCATCAGAGAACTTAGGGTGACTAGAAACCTAACTATTCCAAAGAGGAAGCAGCCTCTCCTAGGAGAGAAGAAGGACCCAAAGCTGCTTTTTTCTTTGTACATATAGTGAGAAGAAAGTGAACCTGTGATAGGATAGCATAAGAATAAACCAGCAGAACCTTTAAAGAATCGTAATGTCTGCATATGGCCTGACATGACTCATTAGTATCCCAAGGGATCTCCATTAGTGATCATCCTCCAATTGTTTCACAGAAGGCTTTCACTGAGTGCATGACAGCAGTGCATTAAATGCCATAGGAAGACAGAACAGCTGATAGAGTACTTCTTAGAGCCAGCGGACTTTCGCCAAGTACAAAGCAGGCTAGGAAAAGGGCAAGAGAACTGAAGGAATGTTCTCTCAGCTACACAAGATCACTGAGTTCATGGAAGTAGTGCGTTGAAAATGGGCTCAGGGTAAAAGTGCTGAGAAAGTCCCTCCAGATGTACAAGACTTTCACTGAGTTTCTGAAGGATGGGAGCAGTGGATAAGGGCTGTGAAAAATTCCCTGGAGGTACACAAGGGTCTCATCAAATGCAGTCAGGTGCTCTTTGCTGGGGGAAGGGCAGGGTAGCTGAGAGAAATCCCCACAATGCACAACAGACCTTTAGTTAGTTAACATTAGAGCCCATAGTAGGCAAGGAACAATGCAGCAAGGTGGAGAAAGATATCTCAAAGGTGAAAAACTAGGAGCAGTGTTGGAAAAGAAAGAGAAGTTCCAAGTCACCTAGAAGGCCAAATACTAGACTATAAAGCAGAGAGGGATCTCCTACAACCCTGAAAATTAGCTCCTAAACTGGAAAGCTAAGAGAGATCTCTGGAAATCTTGCCAGTGCTCAGATCCCAAGCTACACTGAAGGAAATATTCTGATCTCAAAATCAAAATATCGAGAAGCCAGTGGTGAAGTTGATCAAATAAAATCTGCAACAAAGCCCAGAGCCAGCTGAAGCATATGCTATATTGATTCCTCTATCACCCTTGAAGCAGCTTAATAGTGGAAGAAGAGTGTCCTTTTTGGGGCTTAAATATCACTGATTTTAATCTTTATTTTTCTCTGGCACACAAGTTCAATATATGATAAAAGTTATGTGATATGCAATAAAACAAGAGCATGTGAATCATAAACAATGAGGAAAACAGTTAATATAAGTTAATCTGTGGATGTTTTAGATATTAGTATTATATGCACAAGGAATTTAACTGTGGTTAACATATCAATAGTAAATGATTTAGTAGAAAGGTGGGCAAAATATGTAAGTAAGTAAATGGGAAATTTCAACAGAAAAATGTGAAGTATAAGAAAATAAAATGAAATACCAGAACAGAAAAATATGGCATCAGAAATGAGAAATTCATTCTATAGACTTAACAATAGACTCTACAGAGTGAAAGAAAGTGAAGACAGGACAAAACGAAGTACCTAAACAAATACTCAAAGAGGAAAACAAAAAGAATATAAAAGGAAACTGAGCAGAGCTTTCCAATATCTATGAGATAATATTAAACATACTAACATATTTGTAATTAAAGTCCCCAAAATGAGAAAAAATAGGGAGTGGGAGAAGAAAGTTTTGAAGAGATAGTGGCTGAGAATTTTTCAGGACTAATGAAAGATATCAATCCACAGCTCCAGGGCCAGTAACCCCAAGCATGAGTACACACACACACACACACACACACACACACACACACACAAAACCACTAAGCTTATCATAATCAAATGTCTGAAAATCAAAGCCAGGAAAAAAAATCTTAAAAGTAGTCAGAGATAAAAAGATACATTCAGGGGAACAACAAGAGCAAAAGATGACTAATTATGAAGGCTGGAATAAAGTGAGGCAAAATCTTTAAGGTGCAGAAAGAAAAAAAATCAACCCAGAATTTCGTACTAAATAAAATACCCTACAAAACTAAAGGTGAAATAAAGATATTTTCAAAATCAAAGGCCAAAAAATTTTAGCCCCAGCACAGATACATAAAATAAATTAAAAAAGAAGTTCTTCAGGCTTGATGAAAAAAAATTTTCTTAAAGACCTTTGTCTCTTTAAAGCAAATATAATGAAAATGCATTGTATATTTGCAACCTGTGTAGAATTAAAATATATGTCAACAAGAACACAAAGGCCAGTGATGGGAGAAGTGGAATTACTTCTTTGTGAAGTGATATAATATTATTTAATGTTATTCTGTGATAAATTAAAGATGTATATAACCACCATTTTTTGTCTTTTAAAATTTTTCTTGAAAATACATTTCAATTTTTCAGTACTATGATACTACACATCTTTCCTCATATTCAGCCCAAACTATCTTTATTTTATGACTTTTTGATAGTATTGTAATATTATTAAAATTTCATTTTCTATTTTTACTATGTATATGATATACATGCATATATTCATACATACATTTGTATCCGCAGACTGTAGCAAACTTATGTATTAATTATAAAATCATGTCTCCAGTTTTTTTAGTTTTTTCTGTGTACACAATTATGTGAAATTAGTGGCTATTTTATTTCCTTTCTCTGAATGCTTATATATGTCTTAAATTTTGCTAAACTTATTATGCTGTCTACAAACCCCAGTATAATGGTGAATAAAGAGACAACAGTGATACTTTTCACTTTTTACCAAACTAGAGGAAAATTTTTCAATATTTTATCATTAGGAATGATGTTTGTTACAGTTTTTTTTTTCTTCTTTTGTCCTTTCTTTTATGTTGTAGATAGTCTTTATCAGGTTAAGAAAGTTCTCTTGTGTCCTAGGTTGCTGAGAGGTTTTTGTTTTATTTTGTTGTGTTTTACTTTTCTTTACCTATCCAATCACAGGAATTTTCTTTTTCTGTTAATAGTGAATTATGTTACTTTTTTAATGCAAAATTTATATTTCAATCATTAGAAAAATGTCACCTGGTCATGATGTATTTTTCTATATCACTGGTTTCACTTTGCAAACATTTAACTTAGGATATTTGCATTTATAGTCAGGAGTGAGATTGTTCTGTGATGATGCATTCTAATGATATTCTTATGTAGTTTTGGTTTTAAGTTTATGCCTTTCTTATAAAACATATTGGGAAATGCCATCTCTTTTTGTATTCTCTGGAAGAGTTTGTGTAAGATTGTTCTTTTCCCTGTAAGTAGTATTTGGAAGAATGTACTGATGAATCCATCTCTGCCAGAGGGCTTCTTTTGGTCAACAGACTTTAGTAACATTCAATTTTTAAAATAGACATTAAATTAATCTGATTTTTAACTTTCTTCTGTCAACTGCAATAAGGTGAGGGTTTTATTTTTTAAGAAACATCCATTTTATATAAATGTTCAAATTTATTTTCTTAAAGGTATTCATCATATTTTTATATTATCTTTTTGATGTTGTCACATCAGCAGTGAGGTCCCCTTTTATGTCCCTGATACTAAACTTGTATTTTCTTTTTTGTCTGATCAGTCTTGCTAAACATCTATAGATTTTATTAATCTTTTCAAAGAACCAATTTAAAAAAATTTTAATTGAAATTTCATTGATTTACAATGTGGTGTTAGTTTCTGGTATACAGCAAAGTGATTCAGTTATATACACGTATATATTTTTTCCTTTATCATATTCCTTTCCATTATGGTTTATTACAGGATACTGAATATATTTCCCTGTGCTATACAATAGGACCATTTTGTTTATCTATTTTATATATAGTAGTTTTTATCTGCTAATCCCAAACTCCTAATTTATCCCTCCCCCACCCCCTTTTCCCTTTGTTTTTTTTTTTTTTTTTGCGGTACACGGGCCTCTCACTGTTGTGGCCTCTCCCGTTGCGGAGCACAGGCTCTGGACGCGCAGCCTCAGTGGCCATGGCTCACGGGCCTAGCCACTCCGCGGCATGTGAGATCTTCCCAGACGGGGGCACGAACCCGTGTCCTCTGCATTGGCAGGCGGACTCTCAACCACTGTGCCACCAGGGAAGCCCCTCCCTTTGTTTTCTATGTCTGTGAGCCTGTCTCTGTTTTGTAAATAAGTTTATTTATATCATATTTTAAATTTATTTATTTTTGGCTGTGTTTGGTTTTCGTTGCTGGATGTGAGCTTTCTTTAGTTGCGGTGAGCCGGGGCTACTCTTCGTTGCAGTGTGTGGGCTTCTCATTGCAGTGGTTTCTCTTGTTGTGTAGCATGGGCTCTAGGACACGCAAGCTAGATAGTTGTGGTGCATGGGCTTAGTTGCTCCGTGGCATGTGGGATCTTCCTAGACCAGGGCTCGAACCCATGTCCCCTGCACTGGCAGGTGGACTCTTAACTACTGCACCACCAGGGAAGCCCCTATCATATTTTAGATTCCACATATGAGTGATATCATATGGTATTTGTCTTTCTCTTTCTTACTTCACTTGGTATGATAATCTCTAGGTCCACACATGTTGCTGCAAGTGGCTTTAGATTATTCTTTTTTATGACTGAGTGGTATTCCATTGCATATATGTATGCCATATCTTCTTTATCCATTCATCTGTTGATGGACATTTAGGTTGCTTCCATGTCTTGGCTATTGCAAATAGTGCTGCTATGAATATTGGGGTGCATGTATCTTTTTGAATTAGAGTTTTCTTAAGATACATGCTCAAGAGTGGGGTTGCTGGATCATATGGTAATTCTATGTTTAGTTTTCTGAGGAAACGCCATATTGTTTTCCATAGTGGCTGCACCAATTTATATTCCCACCAATAGCGTAGGAGGGTTCCCTTTTCTCCATATCCTCTCCAGCATTTGCAAAGCACCAATTTTACCTTTTGATTTTTTAGTTGCTTTTTTATATTTTTCAGATGTATACTTCTTTATTTTTATCTTTATTTCTTCCCTCTTCTTTATTTCTTAGGTTTTATTTGCTGTTTTTTTTTTTGTTGTTGTTGTTGTTGGGGTGGAAGCTTATATATGTAATAAAAATTATATAACTTACCCTGTCTCTCCCATGTAAGGACCAATTATAATCCCGTATACTTTATGCGTTTCTGATCTGAAGCATTCACTCTTTTTAGGTAATGCAATTGGGATATGTGGTTATATGGTTAATTGAAAAATAATTTAAAAATCACAATAAAAGTTATAGAAGCATATTCATATTTTAAGCATTAATTTTATCTTAAAACATATAAATACAACTGGAATTTATAGCTGTACTGAGTTGAATAATGTCCCTCAAAAATTCACTTCCATTCATAACATGTGAATGTGACCTTATTTGGAAATAGGATTTTGAAGATGTAATCTCATTAAGATGAGGTCATATTCAATTATGGTGGACCCTAATTCAATGACTAATATCCTTTTAAGAAGAGGTGAGGCCAGACACATGGAGACAAGAGGGAAAGAAAATAGTCATGTGGAGATGGAGGCAGATATTGGAAGATACAAACGAAGGAACACCACGGATTGCTGGCAACCACCAGAAGGTAGGAGAGAAATGTTGAACATATCCTCCCTAAGTACCTCTAAAAAGGAACCAAACACACTGTCATATTGATTTCAAACTTATAACCTGTGGAACAAATGAACAAACAAACAAAAAGAATATTTTTTGTCTGTTTGTTTTGCCACCTAGTTTGTGGTACTTTCTTACAGCAGCTCTCAGAAACCGTACATTGGCTAATCACTTGATATGGGATGAAGCTTTTTTCTTCACTGACTAGAATTCCAAAGAGCATGTTTTTGCTTAAACTGTAGTTTCCAATTTTAATTTTTTTAAGTGAAGCAGTTGGAGTGCAGAATTTATTGAGATTTTTATAATTCATCTCCCCATCCTCCCAATCTTTTATTGTGGTCTGGCTTGTGACTATTTTGGAAACCATTTAAAATACTTAACATTTATCTAATGCTGCTAAATAGTTCCACTTAATTTTTATAAAAACAACCATCTTTGTTTCACATTAATAATCTTTAATTTGCATAATATTTACTTAAACAAATAGAGTTTGAAGCAAGTACAACTGAGTGTAAACATGCAACTGGTGAGATCTGACTTGTTTTGAGCTTCCACCTGCTGTGAGCATCATCAGGGGGCCTCGTGGAAGAATGAAGAATAATTTTGAATCCAGAAAGTCTGATTATTGGAAAAGACAAATCTATTTTGTTTTTCTTGAACTTTATTATTTTACTTTATTGTTTTTTCTTTTTTCCAACATATGCTCTTTTGGTAAGATGCCCATGGAACAAGGTGGGTAGACAGAAAGAAGAGAGCTAGGCAGGAAGTAGGGAAGAGGAAGGAAAAATATGCCTATGGATGATCTCCTATTCCAGTTATTGATGTCAGATTTTAAATTCCAGGCTCCGCTCTCAAGCCACTTATCTTCCTTCTGATCTGCTTTTCTCAGTTGCTAGGTGATATAAAGCAAGGGACACAAACATTGTTTTAACAGTATAAGAGAAACAAAAATAGCTAGGAAGGTAAATTGATTCCATAATGAAACAATAAACTTCAAATATGTGCCAGATAAGTTGGAATTGCACTTTTTCCTTCTAGTGTAGATCTGATGGTATAAAAATACCTTAAAATCAGTGAATGTGTCTTTTTCATTGAGCAAATGATAGCTAAAATACACTCAGCACTTAATACGTGCCAGGAAATGTTCTACTTGCTCCATTGTTTTTATTTAACTCCCAAAATAATGTTTGATATAGATATTATTTATTTATCACATTTTATAGATAATTGGAACATATGTTTTAGTAATCTATTCATTCTCAGCTTAAGAGACTGAGCTGGGATATAAATCAAGAACTTGTGAAGATAATCATTACTCTATATGCCTTCTGTTGTAGCTTCAAACACAGTGCTGAGTACAGGGTAATGCTCATTTGGTATTAATTGATATATGTAGTGGATTGAATGGTGGCCTTCCAAAAGATGTGTCCCTGTCTTAGTTTTCAGAACCAGTAAAAGTTACCTTGTCTGAAAAAAGGGTCTTTTCAGATGTAATTAAATTAAGGATCTTGAGATGAGGAGATCAACCTGAATTATCTATGTGGGCCCTAAATCCAATGATAAGTATCCTTATAAGAGACGCAGAGAGGAGAAGGTAGAGGCAGTGTGAATATGGAAGCAGGGACTGGAGTGATGCAACCACAAGCCAAGGAATGTCGACAGTCACCAGATGTTGGAAGAAGCAAGAAATAGATTCTTGCTAGGCCTCAGAAAGAGTACAATCTGGCTGACACTTTGATTTGGGACTTCTGACCCCCAGAACTGTGAAAAAATAAAGTCCTGTTGTTTTAAGCTACTGTGTTAATTTGTTATAATAGCCACAGAAACCTATAATACAGGAAATTTAAAAAATAATGAAAGAACTGAAGAAGCAGACTGAGAGGCAATGAGAGACATTTGCATCCATTATAATTCAATTTTTGTATAAAAATGTTTCAGATCTCATTTCCCTATTTAATAAAAGTACCTACCCACCTTTGAGGTATTCACTTATATGAATTTGTAAGTTATTTTTAAGAACTTCTCATTTTCTATTTTTAAAGTAATAATTTCCTAAAAGAAATACATAAAATCTGTCAAACAAAAGCAAATGTAATAATAATTATCTGGGTAAAATCTTGTATAAGGATGCTAGGCCTCAAGCAAATTGCTTTTTAACACCAATTTAAAAGAGTTAGAACGTCTAATATTTCTCTCAGCTACTTTTATTGAATTTTTTCTCAAAGCTTTAGAATAAAGGAGTATCATCTAGTGGGAGAAATCACTGAATCTCCTTCACCTGACACTCAAGCCTATAATCAAATTGTGGTTTTGCCTTTTAGTATGCCTTGTATTTTTTCTTGATAGCCAGACATGATGTACAGGCATACCCTGAAACTATTGCAAGCTCTGTTCCAGACCACTGCAAGAAAGCAAATACCACAATAAAGTTAAACCACAGGGTTTTAAAAAACTTCCCAGAGCATATAAAAGTTATGTTTACACTACACTGTAGTTTATTAAGTGTGCAATAGTATTTTATGTCTAAAAAAACAATGTACATACCTTAATTTTAAAATATTTGATTGCTAAAAAATGCTAACCATCATCTGAGCCTTCACAAGTTACAATATTTTTGCTGGTGGAGAGTGTTACCTCGATGTTGATGGCTTATGACTTATCTGGGTGGTGGTTGCTGAAGGTTGGGGTGTCTGTGGCAATTTCTTAAAATCAGACAACAATGAAGTTTGCCACATTGATTGACTCTTCCTTTCATGAACAATTTCTCTGTAGCATGCAATTCTGTTTGATAGTATTTTATCCACAGTAGAACTTCTTTCAAAATTGGACTCAATCCTCTCAAACCCTGCTGCTGTTTTATAACTAAGTTTATGTAATATTCTAAATCTTTTGTTGTCATTTCAACAGTCTTCACAGCATGTTCACCAGGAGTAGTTTCCATCTCAAGAAGCCACTTTTTTTGCTCGTCCATTAGAAGTAACCCCTCATTTGTTATAGTTTTATCATCAGATTGCAGCAACTTAGTCACAGTCACATCTTGAGGCTTTACTTCTAGTTCTCTTGCTATTTCCACCACAATTGCAGTTACTTCTTCCACTGAAGTCTTGAACCCCTCAAAGTCATCCGTAAGGGTTGGAATCAACTTCTAAACTCCGGTTAGTGTTGATATTTTTATCTCTTTCCAGGAATCAGGAATGTTCTTAATGGCATCTAGAATGGTGAATATTTTCCAGAAGGTTTTCAATTGACTTTTCCCAGATCCATCAGAGGAATCACTGTCTGTGGACTTATGACATGTATTTCTTAAATAATAAGACTTGAAAGTCAAAATTACTCCTTGATCCAGGCTGCAGAATGGATATCTTGTTAGCAGGCATGAAAACAATATTAATCTCACTGTACATCTTCATTAGAGCTCTTTGGTGACCAGGTGCATTGTGAATGAACTGTAATATTTTGAAAGGAATCTTTTTTTTTTTTTCTGAGCAGTAGGTCTCAACAATGGGCTTAACATATTTAGTAAACCATGTTGTAAACAGATGTGCTGTCAACCAGGCTTTGTTGTGTCACTTATAGAGCACAGGCAGAGTAGATTTAGCATAATTCTTAAGGGCCCTAGGATGTTCAGAATGGTAAATAAGCATTGGCTTCAACTTAAACTTCTCAGGTGGATTAGCACCTAACAGGAGAGTCAAATTGAAGCCAGGCACTGACTTCTCCTCTTTAGCTGTGAAACTGCTAGATAGTGTCCTTTTCCAATATAAAGCTGTTTTATCTAATTGAGAATCTGTTGTTTAGTGTAGCCACCTTCATTAATGATCTTAGCTATATCTTCTGGATAACTTGCTATAGCTTCTATATCAGCACTTGCTGCTTCCCCTTGCACTTTGATGTTATGGAGGCAGCTTCTTCCTTAAACCTCATGAACAAACCTCTGTTAGCTTCAAAATTTTCTTCTGTGGCCTCGTCCCCTCACTCAGACTTCATAGAGTTGAAGAGCATTAGGGCCTTGCTCTGGATTAGGCTTTGGCTTAAAGGAATGCTGTAGCTGGTTGGATCTTTTATTCAGACTACTAAAACTTTCTCCACATCAGCAATAAGGCTGTTTTGCTTTCTTATCATACATGTGTTCACTGGAGTACCTCTTTTAATTTCCTTCAGGAACTTTTCCTTGGCATTCACAACATGGCCAGTTGTTTGGTGTAAGAGGCCTACCTTTCCGCCTATCTCAGCTTTCGCCATGCCTACCTCACTAAGCTTAATCATTTTTAGCTTTTGATTTGAAGTGAGAGACATGCAACTCTCCCTTTCACTTGAAAACTTAGAGGCCGTTGTAGGGTTATTAATTGGCCTACGCTCAATATTGTTGTGTCTCAGGGAATAGGGAGGTGAAAAGAGGGCTAGAGACAGTGAACAGCCATTCAGTGGAGCAGTCAGAACACACACAACATTGATTGTCTGCTTCCTTATATGGGTGCAGTTTGTGGTGCCCTGAAATAATTACAATAGTAACATCAAAGATCACAAATCACCCATAACAAATGTAATAATACGAAAAAGTTTGAAATATTGCAGAAATTACCAAATGTGGCTTAGAAATATGAAGTGAGCAAATGCTGTTGAAAAAATGGTGCCGATAGACTTGCTCTATGAAGGTTTACCACAAACCTTCAGTTTGTAAAAAACACATCTGTGAAGCACAATAAAATGAGGTATGCCTGTGCTAGGTAAAAGGCACTGTTGGAAACAGGCTTTTAATAATGTGGTCCTGAGGTGTGGGGGAGGGAAAGCATCCTACAGGCCTATGATTAGGTCTCCTTCTGTTAACCTGTGCCTCTGAAACGTGAACTTCCACAAGTGTTTCTCATTTTTTTCCCCTCTCATTTTAGATAGGATGGCTAGAGTGAGCTGGGATTGGGTATTTTCCTTCTCCCAGGTGAATTAGGCTCTGATAAAATTCCAGCAGGCTAGTAGGCTCTGTTCAATTAGTTTCTCCTGAGGGGAGGCCTTGATAAGACCATAGTGCTCCGGTGTATTTCAAAATAGTTCCCTCCCCCTTTTCCCTGCCAGAAGCAGGAGGGGATTTTTCTCTGATATTTACTGAGAGAAGCTGGTCAGGCTCCTGGAAGTAAAACTCACAGAAGCGTGGGGCTTCCCCTGTGACTGGGTCCCCTGGAATTTTTGCCTCTCAGAATTGTCTGCACTGAGCCTCCAGCAATTTGTCAACCACAGGTTAGGTTTTCCTACGCCAACACTGGCTCCTCCAGAGGTTTCAGCTCGAGTTTCTGCTCTGGTAAGTTGTGATTCTCCGTATCTGTATGCCTGTCTCTCTGGTTTTGGGGGCAGTGTTTTGTCCTGTGACCTCACTTCTCTTATGGATTTAAGCGGGGTTGATTTTTCAGGGTGTTCAGTTTTTTACTTGTTAGGGCAAAATGGTGATGTCCAAGCTCCTTACGTGCTGACCTGGAGGTCCCCCAAATTTGACTAATGTTGACAAAAATGTACCCATGTAATCAACAACACAATAAAACTATGAAAGATTTCTTTTATTCCAGAAAATTCTTTTATGCCCCCATCCAGTCAATTCCAATGCCCACAAGAAATGACTCTTTTTTTAAATCACCATAAGTTAATTTCACCTGTTCTTGATTTTCATGTAATAGAGTCCCACAGTAGCTTTTTGGGTTTGGCTTCTTTCACTCAGTATAATGTGTTTGAGATCCATCCATGTTGTTCTACATGCTAGTATTTTGTTCTTTTAAAAATAGTATATCATTGCAAGCATATACCATAATGTGTTTATTCTTCCTCATGTTGAGGATAATTGGCTGTTTCTGTTGCTACAGAATTATTTTTGTTAATTTCCAGTGTTAAGTTCACGTTATGAACATTGTGAACACGCTTTTTGTGGATATAGGTCTTAATTTCTCTAGAATAAATACCTGGAAATGGAGTTTCTAGGTCATAGGGTAGCTGCATGTTTAGCTTTATAGGAAACTACAAACTGTCTTCGTAAATGATTGAACAACCTTACATTCCTAGGAAGGTAGGAATACTCTAGTATCTCCATACTCTAATTCTTGGTGCTTTCCTTTCAGTTTTAGTCATTCCAGTGTTTTTAAACTGATAGTTTTAATCTGGATATTCCTGAATACTAATGATATCAAGGAGGGGATTACTGAAAGAACCTGGTCAGGCTCCTGGAAGTAAAACTCACAGAAGTGTGGGCCCCCCCCGACCTACAACTGGGTCCCCTGGAGTTTTTAACTCTCAGAATTGTCTGGATTGAATTGAATACTAATGATATTAAAATATTTTTAAATTACATTTATTGGCCATTCATATATCTTTTACAAATTGCTTATCTTCTCTCCCTTACCCAATTTTTATGGGACAATTGTCTTTTTATTAATAATTTGTTAAACTATATTATATATCCTGGATACCATTCCTTAGATATATGTACTAAAATATCTTCCTGTCTGGGCTTTCCTTTTTATTTCATATCTATTGTCTTTTGATGAGCTAAAGTGTTTAATTTTGATGAAGTCCAGTTTATCAGTTACTTTTAACAGTACATTTTATGTCTTTTCTAAGGTATCTTTGCTAACCCCAAGTCCTCATATATATTCTTCTATGTTTTCCTAGAAGATTTTCAGTTTTAGCTTTACTTTTTATGTCTACAGTCCTTTGTGAGATAATTATCATGTGTGGTAGGAAGTATGGGTTGAAGTTCTCTTTTTATTTCCCACAAATTTATCCTGTTGTTTCACATCATCTGTTGAAAATACTTTATTTCCTTTCATGGAATTTGTTTGGTGCTTTGGTTGCAAAATAAGGAACAGTGTAAACATTACAGTGTAAACAGTGTAAACATGAGTGTTATTTCTGGACTGTCTATTCTGTTCAATTGTTATTTTTGTCTAATTTTATGCCAATACCATAGTGTCATGATGAGTATAACTTTCTAATCAGTACTGAAATCTGATAATGCCAATCCTACAACCTTGTTCTCCTTTTAAAGATTATTTTTCCTATTCTAGGACCTTTGCCTTTTCCACACTTATGTTAAATTGGAGAGCCACTTTTTACCAACAAAAAGCCTGTTGAGATTTTGATTGAAATCACGTTACCTCTGTAGGTCAATTTGGTTAGAATTTGTGACATGTTTTGTTGTTTTAACCGTAAAAATCTTGCGTGTGTTTTATTGGATTTAGTTAGTTCATCTGATGAAGGAAAAATAGAATTAATAGAAAGTTAGGGGCAGAACTGAAAAAGTCATCATTAATAAATTAACATTTTACACTGTTAATTATGTGAAAATCATGTTACTCTCAGTGAAGAACCAAGGTTACACACATGCATTGTCTCCAGAAGTTATAACTATCTTGCTGTATCTAATTCTATGAAATAAATTTTACCATTAGATAAAATTTTATATGATAAAACAATGCTTTTATGTGGATTACGAGAGCTAAGAGAATACTTTCTCTTAAAATCATTTTCATAAATCACAGATGCCCCATTATTAAACAGCCTTAGTCTAAATTGTCATTGTTTGGACCAACCAAGAGTTTGCTCTTTGACCACCAGCCTGCCTATTGTGAGCAGCACTTAAATCCTTTCATTTGTCAGTATACACTGAAAAAAGGATATTTTTAATTGCATGCAGAGAGACTGGGTGTAGAATCTCGGGATGCTGAGAATAAATCCTGCTTCCCTGTGGATGCCTCCTATGAACTGCCTCCATTAACCAGAACAATTCCTATGAACTGCCTCCATTAACCAGAACAACAGACCCTTAGTCCACATGGATCTTAACTGCTGAATATGATCACAGTGCTAACTGATAAGGGTCCTCAGCGTTTCAGAGTTCCAAGTGCACCATAAACATGAATTTACAATTGCTATAGAATGGTGGAGTTATCGTCTACTTTAATCTGCACCTGAACATTTATAGATGATGATATAATTGGAGAAGATGATACTAGATTCATCCAAGTGATGATCATTTTAAAGTCTTACTCTGAAAAGCTTTGGAAATTCAGCTAATGATAGAAATTGCCTTGATATCCTTTATTTTTCTTCTGAATTAATAGTAGGAGTTTCTCGTCAGACTCATCTCATGCAGATGGTGTCATATCTCACCTCAACCATTTATTTAACAAGCATTTATGGCTTTTCCACTTCATTCCAGGCAATAAATGTCATTCTCTTTCACATTGCTTACTGACTAGTGAGAAGAGACATAAAATAACCAAGTAAACCACAAGTTAAACAAAATGTTGTTAGTGGCATGAAGAAAATAGAATTACGGGATTGAGATCCTGAGAGAGACAAGGAGGATTCTTGAAATTATACATGCCAAGTACGTTTGTGATGGGACCTGAGCTACAGGAAAGAACGGACATATTCAGGTCAGGGAAACTGGCCTTTAGGCAGAAGAGATAACCCTTGCAAAGGTTATGAGCTTCAAATAAGCTTGATCATTTTTTTAGGTACAGAAAGAAGGCTAGTGAGGTCAGAGTGCAGTAGTCGTGGGGGATGATTTTACCAAATGGTGTGACAGAGATAGACCAGGAACAAAATCACTGTTTGTTGGCTAAGTTAAGGTATTTAGATTTTATTCTGCGTTGTAGAAAGCACTGGGAGGTTTTCAATGAAAAGTAAGCTTTTAGTTGGTTGACAAGACTAGTGGGTTTGAGAAATCCTGAAATTTTGACATAATAATTTTTAAAGTTAGGATAGGTAAGATGATGATGGTACAGTAAACAAAACTGTCCTTTATGGTCTGAGGTCAAATGCAGTTCTGCTTCTCATTGTCTTTGCTCAGGATCCATGCAGGTCGGTCTCCCCTATCTGGACAATGCTGGTGGTCATGCAGAATAAAAAGAGAACACCATGAATCATGTGCTGATTTCTAAGGTTTCTGCTCAGAAGTGATACATGTCACTTCCACTCAAAGTTTTTCATGAAAGCAAGTCACGTAACCAAACTTGATGTTTGTGCAACAGGAAAGGAAGTAATGATACCTCACCAAGATAGGAAAGAGTATTTTTCAGCAATACAGTCTACCAAATAAAACCTCATGTCACTGAAGTGCTTCAGCAATTAACTGTATTGCAATATGTAAGATTATGTGCTAAGATTACATATTTAAAGGCAACAAATTCTTAGTCACTTTACAAGAGTTGGATTTGGTCTCATTCCTACAACTAATAAAAAAATTTAAGTATATACTTAGGACAATTGTAGGCAATATCTAACTTTAAAAATCTGCCACATAAAATACTAATCTTTAAGAGTTTCATAAAATGCCATGGGCTTTCCTATTTCTTCTGTCAACAGATAATCTGGGTTTAGAGAATTAAAGATCAGATTTGGGAAATGGGGAAATAAAAACAATGTTAATCTAGAAGGAAAAGAAAATGAAGAGAAGATATGGCAGAGAAATGTAGACATCTTCAATACCTATTGTTCCTTTTCCAATGTGATATAGTTGTTGATTTGGGGATAGGCACGTGGCTAACCAGAATGGTGACCACATTTCTCACACTCCTTTCCAACTGCATGTGGATATATAGAAGAATTTTGGCTACTGAGATGTAACTGGAAGTGTATCATGGCAGTTTCCAGAAACTTTTCTTTAAAAAAAGAAAAAAAAGGAAAAGCATCTACCCCTTTTATTCTTTATTTCTTTATTCTACTACCTTCCATGCAGGTGCTTCCCTAAACCATGAAGATGAGCGATACATACCAGGAATGGTAGAGCAGTGAACTGGAAATATTGTGGTCCTTGTACATATAAGCCTTAGATGACTTTCCTCTGAACTCGTACTTACATGGGAACAAAATAAATCACTGTCTTCTTTTTTAGAACATATTTAAAAGAGAGTGAAGAAACGACCCATGTCACAAATATATATTACTGTTTCATAGGAAAAAAAATTAGTGTCAAAAAATTGTATATCAAGTGGTCTCAATTTTTAACTGTTTCCCTCTCTTATGGATAAAAGGAACAGAGTATGAGGTTATAGATCCTTTTAGTTTTAACTCTGAGATGAGCACTCAATTTAGGACATTTTCATTTTGACACAGAATCGAAGTGAAATACTTTGTCATTTAAAATAATCATAATAATCATTAGCTTTCTTCATGTAGATTATACATTTGAAACTTGAATGACAAAGATTAAAGACCAAATTCACTGCATGATTGACAGCCAGTTTTATGGTTCAGAGTCTTGAATCAACAGCCTTACTTTTATTCTTATTCAGTTCATCAGAGTGGGAAAACAGAAGGAAAAAAATAACAGCTAGCAAATGCCTTAGAATAATAGCCTGTCTGGATGATTATATATAGAAACATAGTAAAAGTTAGAATTATTCTCATTTCTGTCACAGGTTAATATGTTTTTATTTGCACAAGTAGGATGAAATGGTGGGGTTTGTAAAACAGGGCAGTCTCCTGATGAGAAGATGTGATATTTTGTTAAAGGGAGAACTAAAAAGAAACGCCTGGTTATACCAGTTATAGTGAGTAGAGGTTAGTTCATTCCAACTTTAACCAATTTATCTCTGTTCTGGGAATCAAATGGTAAATTTTAGCTCTTTTAATGTATGACTAGTGCCTTGAAAAATATTGATAAACAATTCTATGAGTTATAGAGCAGTTAATTATTTTCAGCTTTAAAATGGTAGGCTCCAGTTATAAATATCAAAAGATAATTTCAGAATGCAAGATTTAATCATTTTATTTTGGTCCTATTAATTTCAGTCAATCTGCCTTTCTGTCTGTCTCTCCCTCACACACACAACACACACACACACTCACACACTCACACACACACACATCTGCACAACCATATTTTCAGAGTCCTACCAATTACTAAAATTTTAAATGTATACTAAAACATGATCAGAGGCAATTGAGTTTAGGAAGCAGAAACAGCCTTTTTGTTGCATCTGGGGGACATTTAGCCACTGAAATGAAAAGGAAGAATACAGCTGATTTTGAAAATTCATATCAATTTGGAGTACCAGTGGACGATGGAGCTATTGTTGCCATTGTCTCTTCTCATTCTCCAGTCTCCTCCTGCTTGTCTCCTTCCCCTCTCCCTCCAATCCTCCCTCCTCACCTTCTCCTTCACTTTTTTCTTCCTCTACATCTCTTTCAATTCTTTATTTTCCTTCTTTCTTCTGCCACTTTACCCTCCTGTTTTCCCTTCTCCCTCTGCTCCTGGCCCTCCTTCCCTTCCCTCTTCTACCTTCCCCCATGTTATTCATTCCTCTTTTTCTCAACTTCTCCTAGTTTCTTCTTTGTTTATTTCTAAGAAGAATAAAAATATGCTAAGATTAGGACCATCTGATTAATGACATGTTGGCCCTGATATTTTCTGTGAATCGGGAGTATATGATTCTGTCACCTTGTTTTGTTCCTTTTTCCTTTTCTTTTCTTTTCTCCCTTAGAAATACAATGTTGCATAATTATTGCTATAAAATGCTTCACAGGCAGAGCACTAAGAGATGGAGACTAGAAAATATAAAGAAATAGGGATATAGGTTGTCTTAACACCCGAAGCCTTTCACATCATTTCCTGCAATATTTTCATTACTGTGTTCCTAAATATGTATTTTCACACAACATCTTTGTATTTCAAGTTAGTTATTTCATAAAGCTTGTCCCTTGTATCTAGATTCATTTTTTTCCCCTTAGCGCCAGGCAATTGCTTCATTTTCTGAGGCATAATAATACTTTCTCTTTCCGATTTTTCTCTAGTGTTTATGCTACTCCTACTGAATTTTAATAAATTTAACATTTTCTTACTAATACACACACATACTCTCTAATCTTCCTTCAAGGCTAAAACAAATCAATTCTAAAAGAATAGAAAACCTCTAAATCTCATAACTCTTCAGCAGATATTCCCCAAATGCTAGAATATGTTAAAACATAAGTTAGAAACTTAAAAAATTGCCTTTTCTAAATTATTACTATTACATATGAAAATAAAACACTGGCATAGAGGGGAAAGGATATGCTAAGGATAAAATTATTAGTGTGCAGAAGTGCCTTGACTTGTATGCATCATTAGTCCTCACCATCATCCCATTCTTAGCACTTCTGTTTACATGACAGGGTCATGTCTTCAGCTGAACGCTAGATTGCTGTGATTGTGGTAGATTCAGTAGACTGTCTTGATCAAGGTATTTTACAATATCCTCCTAGTGTATTTACCATTAGTGTAGAGACTAACAAAATAAAGGCTGTTTTCCAAGCTTGCAGCAAAGGTTCCAGTTAAAATTTAGGTTCTGCCAGTAAGATGTACTCACATACTTGATTCTGATGCTAAGTTAAGTAGGGGAACGGCCAATAGTTTGTGCGATTCATTTTGCTAGCTGAGCTCTTTCAGTAAACTAGAGCTGACAGTTCTGTCAGTAACTTTCTGATCTTTCCAGCACAGTTGCCCTGTTCCTGGAGCTCAGTCCTGTGGTAGTATTTTGATGATGCCCAGATGTCTGCTTTTAATTAAAAAATCAGTTTCCTTGTCAGCACAGTTCAGTCATGTTATTCTAGGAGTCATTCCTAGAATGAGGCAGAGGTTAGGACATGCTCTTCTGGTTCTTTCAGCAGCTTTGTAAGTTGCTCATTCTCCCTAAAATAGTTGGAGACATTTTTGTCATCTGCAACTGAGATCTGCTTGACAATTTTTGGTACCAGAATTGGTTATAAGCCATGTTTCTTCAAGGTTGGGGATCTGGAAAATCAAGACTTATTATCTGACTTAGTTGTGTCCCAATGAAGAAACGATCTTGGAAGGTAGGGCACTGGTAGTCTCTTGTATACTATGGTCAAAGTCACTGAAATGATCACCTGTAGTCATTTGAAACAAAGTGACTTATGTATGACTTTGGTAGACCATGTGGCAGCTGTCAGAGAACAAGCATATTTCTGGATGAGATGTCTGCTTCTCAATGCACTGGAGTATTTGAGAAAGAAAGCAACAGAGAGTTCACATGGCTAGGGGCATGTCAGAGAATAAGGTACTTCTTATGACCTCTTTTAAAGTATCTTTTTGAAGCCCTATGTCTCATCTATCTAAAAGCAGATGTATGAATTTGTTGATTCCTAAAGCACCAGGTAGGTTGAATTCATAGCAATGTCAAATCTGTCATGTAAAGATTAAGGCATTGATTAGGAAACAATAGGATGCTTCAAATTGGAAGGGTTAGATAATTCTAAGGTCTCTGAACTCCAGAATGCCCCCGTGTTTATCTAATTCTA
Organism: Delphinapterus leucas; assembly: GCF_059928025.1. Lineage (NCBI taxonomy): Eukaryota > Metazoa > Chordata > Mammalia > Artiodactyla > Monodontidae > Delphinapterus > Delphinapterus leucas. The sequence continues at coordinate 23,215,315 of NC_143133.1, forward strand.
GCAGAAGCATAACTTTCTCCCCATCATATGAAGATGCCTCTGTTTTCTATGGAGATCCTGTTACGATCACACAGCAGGTTATTATTTTTCAAGGAAATCTTGTCATATTCTACAGCAGTCATTATCTCCTGACCTATTACTAGATGCAGATCCCTGCCTGCCTCATGGGACCAATACAAAGTCAAAGCCAGGAGGAAAAGGGTTACAATGTCAGTGGAATTTCAAGACTTCCCTAATTTGTATTAAAAACCCTGGGAAATGTGTGTGGAAATTAAGTCTTATGGTGCTAGATAAGGAAGGGAGAGAACATGATTTAGGTGGGACTAATTTTTAATGAAATGCACTTAATGATGATTCTGGGTTCAGTTTACAAAGTTGAACATCTGGAAGCAATATAATTTGTATGGTTGTTAAAAGGAATCCAGGACTTGGTGATGGCTTACAAACAATGAGTTGAGAAGACAAACTAGTCTTAGATGTAATGGATATTAAATGACTCAACAAATTAGGTAGATACGTGTGGTACAGTGGATTCATCAAGAGTTTTTTTGTTTTCATTTTTTATCTTGAGAAGACTGTTTATTTCAGAGAATAGATGTGATAGACGTTCTTTAAAGTATAGAGAACTATATAAAATTACATGTAATAAAGATGGTTATGAGTACTACAAGGAAAAAAAAAACAAACCAACCAAAATAAAACCCAAACCCCAAAATTCTACTCTTCCAATTCTATGTCAAATGCAATTCCAGGGACTGTGAGGAGATGGAAGAGAAATAACAAAGATTGTTCATACAAAATGTAAACTCCCTTGAAGGCAGGGACAGAGTGGTATTGTATCTCTGGTGCTTACTACAATGTCTGACCAAAGCATGCAGTTAATAAGAGGTTGTTGACTTAATAAATAAATACTCCCAATGGGCACAAAGGCCAAAGACAGCCACTTCCAATACAGTTTTCAGGAATGGCTTCTACCACCAAGGCATTGAGAATACATAGTAAAGGGAAGAAGTTGCATCCTCAAAAAGGCTGTAATGGGGGCAATAAAAGTTGGGTATGGTGACTTCCCTGGTGGCACAGTGGTTAAGAATCTGCCTGCCAGTGCAGGGGACGTGGGTTTGAGCCCCGGTCTGGGAAGATCCCACATGCCACAGAGAAACTAGGCCTGTGTACCACAACTACTGAGCCTGTGCTCTAGAGTCCATGCACCACAGCTACTGAAGCCCGTGTGCCTAGAGCCTGTGCTCCACAACAAAAAAAGCCACCACAATGAGAAGGCTTCACACTGCAAAGAAGAGTAGCCCTCAGTCTCCTCGAAGACCTAACACAGCCAAAAATAAATAAATAAATAGATAAAGGTTGGGTGTGCCACTTTTTTTTTTTTTTTTAGTGGCAGTACCTCTTACATTTTCTGTGTAGATGATCACATTTTCTGCAAATGACAACTTTTGTGGGTTTTTTTGCCTTTCCAGTGCTTACATTTTATTTGTCTTTTCTTGTCCTACTATATGGCCAGTGTCTTTAGTACAGTATTGAATAAAAATGTAGGTATTAAGTATCCTTATTTTATTTTGGATTTTTAAGTGGAATGCTTTTAATATTTTATAAGTACAATATTTACTGTGGCTTTTTTGTTGATATGATTTGTCAGATTAAAAGAAGTTCCCGTTTGTTCCTATTTTGCTAAGATAATTTAAATTATCAAATGCTTTTTTCTATATCAATTCCAATAATCATGTGGCTTTTCTTAACCTTTGAATTTACTGAACTTCATATATAGAGCTCTTAATTTAAACTGTACATCTATTCCCAATAAAAATCAACTTGGTCATTATGTACTTATTTTAGTGTATTGCTGTGTTTGGATTGCTTATGTTTTGTTCTTAGCTTTATGGTTTCAGGTCATATGTTCAAGTCTTTAATCTATTTTGAGTTAATCTTTATGTATGGTGTAAGATAGTTGTCGAGTTTTATTCTTTTGCATGTGGTTATCCAGTTTTCCCAAAACCAGTTATTAAAGAGACTGTCCTTTCCCTACTGTATATTCTTGGCTCCTTTGTCATAAATTATTGAAATGTGGTCCCTAATTTTAATGTAGATGTTAAAATATTGGTAAGGAAGGAGCCAGGTAATAGTGTTTAATTGCCAGAAGAAAGGCAAAAATGTTTGCCATTCAATGCAGCAGCACTGAAGTATCAGTAGTAACTGGAATGGTCAACTGACCATGGAGTCCCTGGGACTTAAATAGGCCATCTTCCAAGGTCCTTTATTTTAATTTTAATTAATTAATTAATTAATTTATTTTTGGCTGTGTTGGGTCTTCGTTTCTGTGCGAGGGCTTCCTCTAGTTGCGGCAAGCAGGGGCCACTCTTCTTCGCGGTGTGTGGGCCTCTCACTATCGCGGCCTCTCTTGTTGTGGAGCACAGGCTCCAGATGTGCAGGCTCAGTAGTTGTGGCTCACGGGCCTAGTTGCTCCGCGGCATGTGGGATCTTCCCAGACCAGAGCTTGAACCCGTGTCCCCTGCATTAGCAGGCAGATTCTCAACCACTGCTCCACCAGGGAAGCCCCGAGGTCCTTTTTGATCCATACAACAACATGAACTATAAATTTTGTGATAGGCTTGCTAGGAGTCACAATGATGGAGAGTCTTTTCCTTTCAACCAATCCCTGTCTTCCACCTGGTTATGAATCCCAAATCCTTTGGGGAGGCCTGATACACACCTGAGTACACACCATAAATCTTTCTCTTGATTGTCAATGAATTCACCGGAATCTTGTTAAGAAAATGACTGTGTAGTTGAGAAAGGAAAGTATGTAGAACTTTTGGAGAGGATAATAGATACCAGCTTGAGTTAATACTAGTTCTTGATGATTTAGAGGACTAGTGAGGATCAATATAGTATGCAGTATTTTGAAGGTTTAGGTGATAAAGTTTTGACTAAAAGTGATTTTAAAATTAGTATGGTGTTTCCATGAAACTAACTATTGTTTTTGTTCCTAGCTCCTGAGTGTGGTATATTTTCTCTGAAATTGGTAGACTCATTATTGGCTTCCAGATGCCTGGGGATGGGGATATTAAAGTAGGGAAGGTAGGGACTTCCCTGGTGGTACAGTGGCTAGACTCTGTGCTTCCACTGCAGGGGGCACAGGTTGGATCCCTGGTTGAGGAACAAAGATCCTGCACAGCAAAAAATTAAAAAAAAAAAAAAAGGCAACTTAAAGTAGGGAAGCTAAATCCCTTGAATTAATAGTTTGAAAAAAGATGAAAGCAGATTCAATAATATATCCTTTAGGGAAAGTCAGATATTAGTATCACCCTAAAAATCTTGGAGGATGGAAGGTTGATGATTCCTATTACATCCACATTTTACTTGCCTGTTTGTCCAAGATAGAACATGGAGAATGACAATATTTTAGTGTAAGTTTTTCAGGAGATTTCTTTTGCTTAGTATAGTTTCATATACAACCTTTGTATTGGAGCAGATCAACAAAACCTATCATCTGGCATGTGGCAATAGGATTTAAAAAGGTTTTTCTTTTCTATACCAAATTCTACCCCCCTCCCACACGATATTAGAAGCAATTTACTTCACCTGGCAGGAGCAGAAATACATACTTATTATCTTGCCTTAAATCTTAGGCTGATTTCCCCTATTTTGGTCTTCATTGATCTGGATTGTCTCTCCATCTCATAGGTTTTCACCACCGGTCAACTGCACTAACGGAATCTTGATAACAAAACCAAGTGACAGAAAGTATCAGACTTAGAAAGACACATGTCAGAGGATAGGAGATAAACTCCATTAAATTAAAGGATTTGACATCTTAGTAAACTTTCTGAGTGACAGTAGTCCAAGTATGTTTGTAATGTCCTCTAGAATGCATAAAAGTCCTTGTTGTACATCTCATTTCTTCTCATTTTGAAGGAGACAGGCTTGGTACATGTTAGCACCACTTCTTCTTCCTCTTCCCCATCCCTCCTCTTCCTTTTTTTGGTTTAGAGGCATTGTATAGCGTTGGCTATAATGCTCTCATGCATTTACTAACATTTTTGTAATGGAGTCCAGACTAAGCAAACTATCTCCGGCTGCTCTAAGATGGACAGTAAGAGAAGGTCATCTAGCTGTTCTACACTTAGGGATAAGAGAAGATTCTCTAGGTGATTTGGAAAGCAAGTTCACCAGCTACTTGGCACATAGAACCTGATATATTGGACAATGGTACTCAAAGTGTTTGTGACATATTGGAATGCAATATGAGACTTGTGGTAATCCTGAAGAAGGGAATTGTATGTTAGAATTCTTTTAGTAAAGCCATAGTATTGTATTCTTCTTTGGCAAATTACAGTTTCTTAGAGACTGCAAACCTAACAATGACACTTTTAGTGACAATGTGGTCTGAGATGTCCATCATGAACCATGTGGAAGCTGATCCACCAAGTGATGTTCAGAAATAGTCCCTCATCAGAGGACATGTACATAATAGGTACATACTATAGTGGACTCAAATCAATCCTTGAAGCACAAGCAGTTGTATGAACAAGTATTCTGCTATAATGCCGACTCTCTTACCCCACACCTGTGGCCTCACACAGTGTTCATTTTGGCAAGTTGACCTATTTGTTGTTGTTTCTTTATGGTATATTGGCAGCTGCTTGCTTTTGATAAAGCAATATCATGCCTCTCAGGGTTACTCCCCAAAAGACAGTTGGGAGAGAAGTACCTCAATGGCACAACTTTGAGTGGCACATGTGATTATCCACTCTCCCTGGAAGGAGATATGACATGAGATATAATTCTACATCATTAGCCTGATGGGCTGACCAGATGGTCAGGGAAATAGAAAGAACATGATTGGAGACTTAGAACAGTTACAAACATGAATCTTTGCCAGAGTGTAGTATATTTGTTTTTCATGTGAACGCTCATGAAAGAGATCACCCTGTAGCTATGGCACTCAATAATAAGATTGAGAAGTGATCCCAGTTGAGGATCAGTTAGCCTCTTTCCCCATTGCTTCTCTGAATGGGCTCATGATCAAAGTGGCCATGATGGTAGAGATGGAGGTTATGTATAAGTTGAAAAATGCAGATTTTACCTTAGCAAGTTTGATCTGACTGATATCTTTGCTTAGCAACCAATCTACCAGAGAAAAATGATGAGTCCCTCATGTGATATTATAGGCTGGAGAGAATAGCCAGCTACCCTGTGACACATCAGTTATATTGGGCCTTTTCCACTGTGGAGGAAGCAGTTATTTTCTACCACTGGAATAGGTGCTTATTCTTTAAGTAGGTTTGCTTTCCCATCTTGCTATGGTTCTGCTAGCATTTCCTGCCACTCCTGCATTTATGCTTTATTGTCACTGGGTATGAATACCACTCACTTTTCATTTAAAGGGATGAGGCAGTGGGCTTATTTCAGGAAGCTGTGACCCAGTCTTGCCATAAACTTCATCACCTAGAAGTAGCTGACATTTTTAGGAAAGTGGTATAGTCTCTTGAAGACACAGTGGGTGACAATGTCAGTCTTATTTCCTGCATAATCATGAGTCTTAAAACAAGCAATAGAATGGAAGTGACAGACTTTACTATTATATCTAGTGACCCCCCCAGTCATGAAAAAATTAAGGTGGGTGGTCATTGTGTTGGCTGGTGGTCAGTCCTGATTATCAAAGGGGTAGAAAACTGTTGCTACACGGTTGGACAGGAGAAGTATGTCTGGAACCCAGGAACCATCATATCCTAGAACTGTCATATCCAGTACTTAAAAGTTAATAAGAGACTTTAACAAAATAATGCAGGCAGGTCCACTAAGACACATTTTTAAGGAATGAACGTTTTGTTTATCTCACCAAGTAAAGAGCTCTATCCAACTTATATCTGAGGAGAGGAAGAACATGTAATAATTGCAATGGAGAAAGGAAGTTATAAATAAGAGCTATAATCTTGTGACAGGATGAAGAAACAAGGTGTATAGGAGTGTGATAGCCATCTCTGTCTATGTGTACGTCTGTCTTTTTATGTCTTCCTCCTCCCTCCCTCTTCTTCTCTCTGAGGTGTGTGTGTGTGTGTGTGTGTGTGTGTGTGTGTGTGTGTGTGCTTATGCATGTGAGAAAGAGAAAGAAAAGAGAGAAGTGTGTATCAAGAGCATATACTGTATGTATGTGCTGTATACATTTATAATTGGGCCCACAGATTAGGGGATGTTAAGAGGGGCCTCTAACTGAAGTAAAGGGACATGAATATTATTCAGAGATGAATGCACCAACTGGGAAATTGGGTCCTTCCTTTTAGGAAGAGTGTGATAATGTGGTTTTTTGAAGTATGGCTGGGGTATTTTTAAGCTGGAACCTGTTACTACTATTGTTTTACACATTAAGTGTAGGAAGAAGTCTGTGAGTCCTACTGAATTACCAGAGGTGGGAACTGTGGCCCATAGGTTAGATGGATTCTCACCCATCCCCACCCACTTCTGTTGTGCCATCTTGTATCACAAATTCTAGAAAGGTAAATGCCAGGTATTTTGTAACTAGGATTCCACATGTGTGATTTGTATTCCATCAATCATATGCACTTACACAACACTTGAGTTTGGAAGCTAGTTATGAGAGGAGAGAAGTGGCTACATGTGGGCCATTCTTTTTGCTAGCAGGAAGTGTCTGGCACTGTGACCCTGGGGCCAAGAGTTCTGTCATCATCTCCCTGATATCTGAATTATAGGTGAGGTGCTATGTTCGTGGAGCCAATGGTTGTTGCTCTCCACCTTCCTAATTGTTAGAATCTGGGATTGCTTACAGAAAAAAAAAGTTAAAATTAATTATAGGAACTCAACTGACTGAGTCTTTTGTTCATACTGCTCTAATGCTTTGCTTTTCAGTGGGTGGCATTAAAAATAGGTTCCTCATGCTGCTGTCCTTTTCATTGATACTGAAATTTTATTTACCTCATGTTTATTTTCTTGTCTAATATCTTACCAAGTGTCAATATATCTAATAGATTTATTAACAGCATACCCTGGCTAAAACTTCTGAGTATCATACTGTGTAAGCATACCTCACTTTATTGCATTTTGCTTTCTTGTGATTCATAAATAGTGTTTTTGTTTCTTTGTTTGTTTTACAAATTGAAGGTTTGTAGCAACTCTGCCTGGGCAAGTCTTATCAGTGCCATTTTCCAACAGTATTTGCTCACTTCATGTCCCTCTGTCACATTTCGGTAATTCTCACAGTGTTTCAAACCATCCACCAGCAAAAGGATTATGACTTGCTGAAGGCTAGGATGCTGGGTAGCATTTTTTAGCAATAAAGTATTTTTAAATTAAGATATGTACATTGTTTTTGCAGACATAATGCTATTGCACACTTAATAGACTTACAGTATAGTATAAAAACTTTTATATGTACTGGGAAACAAAAGAAATATGTGTGATTCCCTTTTTGTGATATTCACTTGACTGCAGTGGTAGGGAATTACGTCAAATGCTTATTGCTTTTGGAAATGATTACTTCTGTGATCAAAAACAGATTAGCTTTTAAAAACATGGTTTTAAGTATTTTAGCTGCTTTATTTACATAATTCTATTATAGAGAAAATAAAAAAGTCACTATACTTTATATGATAATTACGTTTCCATGTCACTGTATATATAAAGTGCTTTTATATACATCAGCTTTGAATTTTTGTGGATTACAGACCTATGAAATTTGAAGTATTTGTAAATATCATGTGTATTTTACAAAAGAAAAAATAATGAAATTCAGGAAAATTCTGTCAACACCTAGGCCATAAAATTTAAGAGTGAGAGTCTTCAGAGTATGTTTTACTATTTTAACAAAACTTTTTAGGTTTTTATTAAACAACCTCCCTAGTTTCTCACAATTTTTAAATGCATCAAAAACTCATTTATGTATAAGAAACATAAGTGATTAGAAGTTCATGATTTATCTTTCTAAATTTGCATTATAGAAAGAATTGATATTTTAAATAAAAATTTTGTTTTTATTGAATATTTTCAGTATTTAGATAGATATAACTTTTTAAACTTGACTCAAGCATATCATTATTTGCAATAAAAAATGATTTTGTTTTGCTGTATTGAAAATTAAGTGATTTTTAAAATGTGAGTTATGATTGTAACAAAACCATCTTGTCTTGTTTTTTTCCAGTAATAATGAGAAATCACATACCCAGGTAGATGAACCATTGACCTATTGTGGTTTAGAAATTTTTATACATTTTAATTTTCACTATTAATTTTACTACTCCCTCCAGAATTTTTTCAATAGATACTCAGTACTCATTGCCTCTGTAAATGAAGTATACCTAGGCAAGTAGGTGGGCAGTGCAGAAATTTGATACACAGATATGTTTAAAATATCTACACAGAAATCTGGCTTACATGGTAATTGTTTTTCACTATCAAGAATTTATTGTTGCTTTATTATAGTGGAACCTGACACACTGCATGGAAAATACAGATAATCATCAAGATTCAGATATACTTCCCTAATGACTTCATATGATTTGCCACAAAATAAATGTTCAATAAGTGTGAACTGAAAGTTTTTGTGAGCTACCTTTGCAAATTATGGTCCCTTTCACCATGCTTACACACAAATAACCAAATCCATCAATGGTTTACTTTATCTCTTGAGGGCTTAGGGTAATTCATTTAATGCAATAAGCACTCAAGTGATTTCTTGTTAACAACAAATTGCAATAATCCACACAACCCTCACTTATCTTTGTCTCAATAGCAATAGACTATATTTTCTTTGCCATATAATCCAATTTATTTTGTAAAATTGTCACATGAGCGTCCCCCCATCCCTGGCAGTCTCTGAAGATAAAATATAAAGAGACACAAGACTCAAATGGCAATCTTTTATTTACAAAAATGATGAGATATATGTGTGAGTTAGTATACATACATATACATATATACAGATACACTTATACATAGATACAATATATAAACACTAGTTAGGGAAATAAAATTACCATTTTATACTAAAATGCAGTAGTTCTCATGGGAAATATTTCAGTGATGTAAAGAGCAAAGGGTTTTTTAATGGCTTTACTGTCATTTGTAGGAATATCTTAATAGGAATAAAATATTATATATACAAATTATTTATAATTCTATATAATTTATAAATTTATACATTTCAAATTTATTGTAAGGCAATAAGTTTCTGCAAATATTTTCTGGTTCCAGCCAGACCCCGAAGGGAATGTGTTAATTTCTTTTTTCCTGTAGCCATTCACAGGTGGACCTGGTCAGACTATCTCCTGTAAGCTAAACAAAGGTATTTTAGCTTAACGTTCAGGCATGGGAGATAGGGTTCCTGGAGATGGACCATTATGTATACTTTAAGCTATAGGCAACATCCCTTTAGTGATTAACTTTTAGCAAAAGCAATAGAATACAAAGGTTAAAGTAAAAGAAACAGGTCCAATATGGAGTAAGAGTTGTTCTTCTCTATTACAATAGGCTGTGGGGAACACATCATTTTTGATAAATAGTCTTTTGCAAAGTAAAAAGGATGGATATCGTGGTTAACATTGCAAGCCAATACTTGGTGAATCATGTTTTTTAACATATCAGAAAATAGGGATACTACATAATACATGTTAATAGGACTTTTGCAGAGGCACTTCTCAAGGGATTAAGCCTTTTTAAAATTAGGATATTCTATCAATAGAATATTTGTGTTTAAATCATGTAGGCAATGTAAATGATTAACTACATTTTCCATTTATCAATTTATACTTTAATTGTGAGAAAGCAAAGTTAGACAAATAAAATATTAAACATAGACATTTAATTCCATTTAAGATCAAATTTTGGTTCAGAGGAAATATTACTATCACCTACCATCTTCTGGCAAACTCTTTAATTCTTGATTCTTAAATTTAAAACAAAGGGATGGATATAGGGGGAATTCACAGCATCTCAAGAATCTGAATGTTCTCTTAAGCAAAGAAAATCTACATTTTTCTCTGCATTCCTTTAATTTCCAAGTTTTTAACTGAATAAGGACAATAGTGTGAAGTGAGCTGTTGCATTCAAAATGAAAAAGAGCTTGAATTAAAATATGAATATCCTTATTGGGATAACTGTCAGTTGATCAAGCAGCTTGTTAAACATAATCCACCTATAGTCAGTTTATCAAGAACAATTGATCTACATTAAGGCAAACAAAACATTTATTATATTCCTTTTAATTTTAGATCATAAAATATGTCCTAAGAAATGATTCTTTGAAATATATCTGCATCCTATTTGTCTCTGCAAACTTACCTTAGTAAACCGTTTCTTCCCCTTTCCATCATTTCTAAAATCTATCTTCACTCCTTTATACATCAACCCTCTACTAATGTGCCTGTTAATTCCAACCACCGGATAGTTGCAAAATATTTTTAAGTAACAAAAAGTATATTCCTTTAAATTAGTTTCTTAAGCTACACTCACATGCAACATTTTCCAATTATTTTAGACTAAATTTCTGTATTTTATGTATAAAATGCATAATAAAGGAAGCTTTTTTGCCTTTATACATGTATGCTCTGTTTTTCTATGCACTGCGATACCTCAATCTTTTATGACTCGACTCAAAGTCAACTTTTCTGGGAAACTTTCCTTGGCTGCTCTAGGCAGAGTCAAGCGCTTTTATTTTGTTTTACTTCTTTGTTTTCTTCTAGATTCCTATAATTCTTTTGCTTGAGCCTCCTACCTGGACTTTAAAATGTGAGGGCAGGGACTTTGTCATCTTCGTGTCTGCAGCATTTAGCAAAGCAACTGCCACACTGTGATCACTTAAACTTATTTTCAAAAATTCTTGCTGGTAAAAAGGAAAAGGAAATTATAATGTGAGTTACAGTATTTTCATTATGAAGTTACATAGGAGGAATAATATTGAAAAAGTAAGAGAACATAAATCATTTGTACATGGCTTTTCCCCCTATCTTTGGCAATATTCATTATGTGACCTAAGGCTTACAATAACGTGTGAAATTTGTTCTCATAAAACAAGTACTATTTTGACACACTTTCACCCTCTTCTACAAACTGGTGTGTGAATTCTACATACAGATGTGATTTTAAATGGTATATATATATTTTAAAAACACACTATGGTTTAGGAGAAAAAAAATAATGCTAGGTAGTACTCTGGTTTTCTCCGCATTATATTCTACCGTTCTGGTGTGATTGTTGGCTACGTTTCCATTAGCAGTGATAAAGAATAACAGAAACATGAAGTTGGCACACAGCTGATGTTTGTTTACTGACATTTCAGGGAGATCAAGCATTTACTTAATATCTCTCTACACAAAGGCCAAGTCCTAGAGAATCTCATTACTTTGTCCATGGTCAAGCTGACCGGCTGAAAGATAATAAAAAAGGTAGTCCCATAGCAGACTAATAGAGTTATCAGGGAAGGCATCATTACTTCTCATGGTCTTTCTAAAAAAAATCCCTTAGAATTTCAGCTGAGAATATGATGTGCTGTGATGGCAACAAAATGAGTCTCTGTAAGTGCCTGCACCTTAGTTAGGTCAAGTACGCACAATGTTTTGTTGTCATTGTTTTCTTAGCCAATATATTCATATGTAAAGTTTGTTTCTAATCAATCAAGTTTCTCTGTTATGACCGACACTTATGTGTTTAACTCTACTAGCTATAATCCTACAATGGTATTTACATATTTTTTTACCTTTCTATAATAGTTTCATAGTGAACTGACTCTAATTTCATGATCAATACTCTGATCCAAGTCTTAAGTACCAATGTCTTCACTATTTATAGCAATGATTTCATAGGATTTCTATTTCTCCCTTAATTTCAATCCATGGTGAGTACAATCCCTAGCTTGTTTTGCTTAAGACATCACTTTTATTATTCTGCTTAAAAATTTTAAATGTCTCCTGTTCTCTGAGAGATGAATTTGAAACTTTTATTTACATCTTCTCATTCTTGATCAACCAAAATTTCGTCTCGTTTTCATACTTTTCTGTGGTACTCCTATATGCAAATTAGAACCCTCACTTTCCCTGACCATTTTTTATGCATTCCCATACCTGAGCCATATGCCATTTTTCCTTCAGAAAAATTTTTTTGATCATCAAAGACCTAGATAGACTTGATTTTTTAATTTATTTTTTATACAATTTTGAAAAGTTACTTTGCGTTTTAGTTATTAAAAAAATATTAGCTATATTCTGCATGTTGTACGATACGTTCTAAGCCTGTCTTACACCCAATAGTTGGTACCTCCCACTCCCTCAACCCTGTATCCCCCCCTCTCCCCATTGGTAACTATTAATTTTGTCTCTATATCTATGAGTCTGCTTCTTTTTTTTGTTTTATTCACTAGTATGTTGTATTTTTTAGATTCCATATACAAGTGATATCATAACAGTATTTACCTTTTTCTGTCTGACTTATTTCACTTAGCATAACGCCCTCAAAGTCCATCCACGTTGCTGCAAGTGGCAAAATTTTGTTCTTTTTTATGGCTAAGTAGTATTCCATTGTATATATATATATATATATATATATATAACATCTTCTTTATCCATTCATTCATTAATGGACACTTAGGTGGTTTCCATGTCTTGGTAATTGTAAATAGTGATGCTATGAACATTGGGGTGCATGTGTCTTTTTGAATTAGTGTTTTTGTTTTTTTCAGATGTATCCCAGGAGTGGAATTGCTGGGTCAAATGGTAGTTCTATTTTTAGCTTTTTTGGAAGCCTCCATACTGTTTTCCACAGTGGCTGCACCAATTTACATTCCCACCAATGGTGTACAAGGGTTCCCTTTTCTCCACATTCTTGCCAACATTTTTTATTTGTATTCTTTTTGATGATACCCATTCTGGCAGGTATGAGATTATACCTCATTTTGGTTTTGATTTGCATTGCTCTGATCATTAGCAATGTTGAACATCTTTTCATATGCCTGCTGGCCATCTGCACCTCCTCTTTGAAAAAAAATGTCTATTCAGTTCTTCTGCCCATTTTTTAATCAGGGTTTTTTTTTTTTTTTTTTTGATGTTGAGTTGTATGAGCTGTTTTTATATATGTTGGGTATTAATCCGTTATCGCTTCTTGCTGCTCTAGGCAGATTTCCACAGTGAGAGGCTTCAGCAGAATCTTGCCTGGAGTAGAAAGGTCTTCGGATGCTGATGAGGAGCTTAGATTGTTGTTTGGCCATCCTCATCCTGTCAAGTAATATCACCCTGCCAACAGCCTATATGTGTAAAATTCCAGAGAAAAAGATTCTAAAACTTTACTCTTAAAAATAATTGTTTTTTTGAAAGGAAACCTCGAATATTACTCTTTAAATTACTTTTAGTGATTTTTTTGGTAAAAAAAAATCACTATTTTTATGTTGTCAGCCTTTGTATAGTATCGGTACACTTTAAAAGTTTTTTTCCATTATTTTCTGGTCTCTCAGTCTGTCATCATTGCTTGCTTATTTGTTTTGTTGAAATGTGTTGCATTTAAATGCAACTTTTTTCTTTTTCTTTTTTAAGATAGTTGACTTTGTATTTTAGCAATTCGACTATGTTGTGCTTTCTTTTGATTTTCTTTGTAATTATGCCATTTCAGGATGATTGAGCTTCATGGAACTGTGGGTGTTTATTTTTATAAAATTTAGAAAAATTAGACCCTTATTTCATCAAATATATTCTCTGCAACTTCTCTTCTTTTGAAACTCCAACTATATATAAATTCATCCCTTGAGAATATCCCACAGTTTACTGACACTTTGTTTACCTGTTGTTTTGTTCTCAATATTTCTTCTCTTTGCTTTAGTTTGGAAATATCCAATGAGTTATATTCGAGTTTACTAATCTTTATTTTCCAGTGTCTAGTCTACTTTAAATCTCACATTTATGTGTGTGTATACATATTTTTTGACATCTTTATTGGAGTATAATTGCTTTACAATGTTGTGTTAGTTTTTGCTGTACAACAAAGTTAATCAGCTATACATATACATATATCCCCATATCCCCTCTCTCTTGCGCCTCCTTCCCACCCTCCCTATCCCACCCTTCTAGGTTGTCGGAAAGCACGGAGCTGATCTCCCTGTGCTATGCAGCTGCTTGCCACTAGCTATCTGTTTTACATTTGGTAGTGTATATATGTCAGTGCTACTCTCTCACTTCATCCCAGTTTACCCTTCCCCCTCCCCGTGTCCTCAAGTCCATTCTCCTCCTAGAGAAATGGAAATAAAACAAAAATAAACAAATGGGACCTAATGCAACTTAAAAGCTTTTGCACAGCAAAGGAGACCATAAACAAGACAAAAAGACAATGCTCAGAATGGGAGAAAATATTTGCAAACAAAGCAACTGATAAAGGATTAATCTCCAAAATATATAAGCAGCTCATGCAGCTCAGTAACAACAGCAAAAAAACCCACCTAACCCAAAAATGGGTGGAAAACCTAAATAGACATTTCTCTAAAGAAGATATACAGATTGGCAACAAACACATGAAAGGATGCTCAACATCACTAATCAGAGAAAAGCAAATCAAAACCACAATGAGGTATCACTCCAGTCAAATGGCCATCATCAAAAAAATCTACAAACAATAAATGCTGGAGAGGGTTTGGAGAAAAGGGAACACTTTTGTACGTTGGTGGGAATGTAAATTGATACAGTCACTATGGAGAACAGTATGGATGTTCCTTAAAAAACTAAAAATAGAATTACCATATGTGTATATATTTTTTTAGAAAGTAATTTTTTAATGTTAGAATTTCCATTTGCTTCATTCTTTCCATTTTTATTCTGAAATACATCATCTAACTCTTAGCTCTACTTTATCCTATGATTTTAAAATATATTAATAATAATTGTAAAGTCCTTGTCTGCTACTTCTAATAATTGGTTTATCTGTGCTTATGCTTTAAAACACTGTCTTTTCTATTGATTACATTTTTTTTTTTTGGTGGAGACTTCCAATCAACTTATATTCACGACATTATATAACATAAGTATATATATTGAAGCATAATATTTCTTTGTTTCATTCATTTATCAGAGAGTCCAAGCTTTTTCCTCTATGTGGAAGTTAGTTTGAGAAGTTAGACAAGTAAAGTTTGAGATTCCTTTTAAAGTCGAGTTTGATCTCAACCATGGATTTAATTAGAGCCTCTGCCACTTCCACGTTTTTTGGAAAACTGTGGTATGTGAAGTCTTTTTTGGGAGGCATCTGAAAAAAGTCTGGGCTTGGATGTGATTTGGAGAAAATTCAGTATGTTGTTGACCCTTGAACAACAGAGGTTTGAACTGCACAGGTCCACTTATATGTGGATTTTGTTCAATAAATATGTACTGTGGTATTACATGGTCTACCAGCTGGTCGAATCTGAGAGCGCAGAACCATGAATACAGAGGGTTATATGTCGATTTTCAATTGCATGGAATATTGGCACTCCTAACTCCTACATTATTAAAGGGTCAATTGTACAAGTAAAATAATCAAATGAGAGATTTTAAAAAAGAAACAAAACAAATTCATCTTGATAAAGGAATAGTTAATACAAGCA
Source organism: Delphinapterus leucas (assembly GCF_059928025.1). Lineage (NCBI taxonomy): Eukaryota > Metazoa > Chordata > Mammalia > Artiodactyla > Monodontidae > Delphinapterus > Delphinapterus leucas. Next base: position 23,230,889 of record NC_143133.1, read on the forward strand.
AAAAGTAGGGCAATAGAGAACAGAAAAGGGAGAGAGAAATTGTCTCCTGGTATATTAGTCAGGGTTCTCCAACTGGGAACAGAACCAACAGGAAGTATATATATATATATATGGTTATATATTGCAGGGACTGGCAAGTCCAAAATCTGTAGGGCAAGCTGGCAGGCTGGAGATTCAGGTAAGAGACTTGAGTCTGAAGGTGGAAACTCAGGCAGAATTTCTGTATTCCAATCTGGAGGTAGAATTCCTTCTTCAGGATCCCTCAGGTGTTCCTCTTAAGGCCTTTAAGTGATTAGATAAGGCCCACTAACGTGGAGGCTAATCCGCTTTATGTAAAGTCAATTGATTGTAAATGTTAATCACATATAAAAATTATCTTTACAGCAGCATCTAGATTAGCATTTGACCAAATGACTGGTCACCGTAGTCTAGTCAAGTTGATACAAAAAATTAACAATTATACCTGTAGAGTCAAGGAAAATTTTACAGAGAATATTTCAATTTAGAGTGCTCTGAAAAAGATGACTGAAATATGGAAGTAGAAGAATATGGGCAGGCATTTCATCCAAAAGGGATGGCAAGAATAAAAATATGCAACCACTAAAATTTCCAATCATAAAGTGAAATTCCTTTGTGCTAATGCTTACAATTCAATTCCACTCCTTTTCAAGGACAGTTGTCCAGTTGACTGGAAAAAGGCAAAATTATATGCATAATACAATCACAAAATCTTAAAAGTTGGAAACACATTAGTAATCATTTATTCCAAAATTACAATTAGTGTAGAATTTCTATATTATCCACCTGTCATTTGGAGACCTATTTTCCTCTTGATTATTTCCAGTTTGAACAGCTAACTCTTTTACAGGATTGATAATGCAAGATTTGTATATAATTTCTAAAACATTCTCTACTTCTGAGAATGGCAATATTATAGTGGTTAGAGCAGAACACTGTAGTTGATACTTCTTGGCTCTAATCCAAGTTATAGCACTTATTAGCAGTGTGACCATGAGTATATTATATAAGTTTTCTGTGTCTCCAGGAATGTCATGTGTAACATGGGAATAGTAACAATACCTAAATTCTCAGAGTGTTGTTAGAAATACCTCAGATAGTCCAGATAAAGCACTTCATCTTGCCTATATAACAGTCTATATCAGCTATTACTATTATTCTAACAGTATAACATTGTAACATTGTAATATTAATAATATAGCAATCATTCAAAAATAATAAGAAACAATATTACGTTGATGCAAGATGGCACCCCTGTAGTGGGGTTAGAACAGGATTTGTGCTAATTCCTCTTTCATAAGAAAAACCTTCTGATCATTTCCATTTCTACTGTACACATTTTCAGTTAATTCAACTATTATTCATAAGGTAATTTCTGTTCAAACCTGTGTGATTCTCATCATTATTCAAGATATACTGCATTTGCCAGTGTCCTTGAAATGTGTTCCCTAGAAATTAAAGTTTTTCCAGATATGCCCTAATCAGACTGTCCCATTCAGAAGAACTATTTATTTCTTTGAGAAAACACTTTATTTCTACTTAGGCATCATAAGCTTGCTTAGGCTCCTCTCTACGCCTGCCCAGTAAGTTGATGGCTTTGTGGTGTTTATAATCAACTGAAACTCGTAGGTCTCTTCACATGATCCATTATTATGTCAAGTTCCTTATTCTTTTTTTCCCCCTTTCTCTCTTCTCTTTATTATCAACACTGTTGAATATTAACCATATATTTGCATACCTCTTTCTTACTTACAATGGAATATTGGAAGCCTCGATCATTAAGTGTGAGCCCCACCAAACTAGGACTCATACAACTCTCTCCCCCAGGCCTAAACTTGTGACATCCACTGGTTTCCTTTTCTTTTCTTTTTTTTTTTTTGTTTCTGCTTTATAACAAAGTGATTCAGTTATATATATACAAATATCTTTTCTCTCTTGCGTCTCCCTCCCTCCCACTCTCCCTATCCCACCATTCTAGCTAGTCACAAAGCACCTAGCTGATCTCCCTCTGCTATGCAACTGCTTCCCACTAGTTAGCTATTTTACATTTGGTAGTGTATTATGTCCATATATACACTACCACTCTCTCACTTTGTCCCAGCTTACCCTTCCCTCTTCCCGTGCCCTCAAGTCCATTCTCTGTGTCTTTATTCCTATCTTGCCCCTAGGTACTTCATAACCATTTATTTATTTATTTATTTTAGATTCCATATATATGTGTTAGCATATGGTATTTGTTTTTCTCTTTCTGACTTACTTCACTCTGTATGAGAGACTCTAGGTCCATCCACCTCACTACAAATAACTCAATTTCGTTTCTCTTTATGTCTGAGTAATATTCCATCGTATATATGTGTCACATCTTCTTTATCCATTCATCTGTCAATGGACACTTAGATTGCGTCCATGCCCTGGCTATTGTAAATAGAGCTGCAATGAACATTGTGGTACATGATTCTTTTTGGATTATGGTTTTCTCAGGGTATGTGCCAAGTAGTGGGATTGCTGGGTCATATGGTAGTTCTTTTCTTTTTTTTTTTTTTTTTAATATTTTCAAAGATCTTTATTGGAGTATAATTGCTTTACAATGGTGTGTTAGTTTCTGCTTTATAACAAAGTGAATCAGTTATACATATATCCCCATATCCGTTCCCTCTTACGTCTCTCTCCCTCCCACCCTCCCTATCCCACCCCTCCAGGTGGTCACAAAGTACAGAGCTAGTCTCCCTGTGCTATGCGGCTGCTTCCCACTAGCTATCTATTTTACATTTGGTAGTGTATATATGTCCATGCCACTCTCTCACTTTGTCCCAGCTTACCCTTCCCCCTACCTGTGTCCTCAAGTCCATTCTCTAGTAGGTCTGTGTCTTTATTCCCGTCTTGCCCCTAGGTTCTTCATGACCTTTTTTTCTTTGCTTTTTTTAGATTCCATACATATGTGTTAGCATACGGTATTTGTTTTTCTCTTTCTGACTTACTTCACTCTGAGAGACTCTAGGTCCATCCACCTCACTACAAATAACTCAATTTCGTTTCTTTTTATGGCTAAATAGTATTCCATTGTATATATATGCCACATCTTCTTTATCCATTCATCTGTCGATGGACACTTAGGCTGCTTCCAAGTCCTGCCTATTGTAAATAGAGCTGCAGTGAACATTGTGGTACATGACTCTTTTTGAATTATGGTTTTCTCAGGGTATATGCCCAGTAATGGGATTGCTGGGTCGTATGGTAGTTTTATTTTTAGTTTTTTCAGGAACCTCCATACTGTTCTCCATAGTGGCTGTATCAATTTACCTTCCCACCGACACTGCAAGAGGATTCCCTTTTCTCCACACCTTCTCCAGAATTTATTGTTTCTAGCTTTTTTGATGATGGCCATTCTGACCGGTGTGAGATGATATGGTCTTGTAGTTTTGATTTGCATTTCTCTAATGATTAATGATGTTGAGCATTCTTTCATGTGTTTGTTGGCAATCTCTATACATTCTTTGGGGAAATGTCTATTTAGGTCTTCTGCCTATTTTTGGATTGGGTTGTTTTTTTGATATTGAGCTGCATGAGCTGCTTGTAAATTTTGGAGATTAATCCTTTGTCACTTGCTCCATTTGCAAATATTCTCTCCCATTCTGAGTGTTGTCTTTTCATCTTGTTTAAGGTTTCCTTTGCTGTGCAAAAGTGAAGTTTCATTAGGTCCCATTTGTTTATTTTTGTTTTTATTTCCATTTCTCTAGGTGGTGGGTCAAAAAGAATCTTGCTGTGATTTATGTCATAGAGTGTTCTGCCTATGTTTTCCTCTAAAAGTTTGATAGTGTCTGGCCCTACATTTAGGTCTTTAATCCATTTTGAGTTAATTTTTGTGTATGATGTTAGGGAGTGTTCTAATTTCATTCTTTTACATGCAGCTGTTCAGTTTTCCCAGCATCACTTATTGAAGAGGCTGTCTTTTCTCCACTGTATATTATTACCTCCTTTAGCAAATATAAGGTGACCATACATGTGTGGGTTTATCTGTGGGCTTTCTATCCTGTTCCATCGATCTATATTTCCATTTTTGTGCCAGTACCATACTGTTTTGATTACTGTAGCCTTGTAGTATAGTCTGAAGTCAAGGAGCCTGATTCCTCCAGCTCTGTTTTTCTTTTTCAAGATTGCTTTGGCTATTTGGGATCTTCTCTGTTTCCATACAAATTGTGAAATTTTTTGTTCTAGTTCTGTGACGAATGCCAGTAGTAGTTTGTTAGGGATTGCATTGAATCTGTAGATTACTTTGGGTATGAGAGTCATTTTCCCAATGTTGATTCTTCCAATCCAAGAACATGGTATATCTCTCCATCTATTTGTATCATCTTGAATTTCTTTCATCAGTGTCTTATAGTTTTCTGCATACAGGTCTTTTGTCTCTTTAGGTAGGTTTACTCCTAGATATTTTATTCTTTTTATTGCAGTGGTAAATGGGAGTGTTTTCTTAATTTCTCTTTCAGGTTTTTCATCATTAGTGTATAGAAATGCAAGAGATTTCTGTGCATTAATTTTGTATCCTGCTACTTTACCAAATTCATTGATTAGCTCTAGTAGATTTCTGGTAGCATCTTTAGGAATTTCTATGTATAGTATCATGTCATCTGCAAATAGTGACAGCTTTACTTCTTCTTTTCCAATTTGGATTCATTTTATTTCTTCTCTGATTGCTGTACTAAAATTTCCAAAACTATGTTGAGTAATAATGGTGAAAGTGGGCAACCTTGTCTTGTTCTTAGTGGAAATGGTTTTAGCTTTTCAACATTGAGGGCGATGTTGACTGTGGGTTTGTTATATGGCCTTTATTATGTCGAGGTAAATTCCCTCTATGCCGACTTTCTGGAGGGTTTTTTATCATAAATGGGTGTTGAATTTTGTCAAAAGCTTTCTCTGCATCTATTGAGATGAACATATGGTTTTTATACTTCAATTTTTAATATGGTGTATCATGTTGATTCATTTGCATATATTGAAGAATCCTTGCATTCCTGAGATAAACCCCACTTGATCATGGTGTATGATCCTTTTAATGTGCTGTTGGATTCTGTTTGCTAGTATTTTGTTGAGGATTTTTGCATCTATGTTCATCAGTGTTATTGGTCTGTAATTTTCTTTTTTGTGTGACATCTTTGTCTGGTTTTGATATCAGGGTGATGGTGGCCTCGTAGAATGAGTTTGGGTATGTTCCTCCCTCTGCTATATTTTGGAAGAGTTTGAGAAGGATAGGTGTTAGCTGTTCTCTAAATGTTTGATAGAATTCACCTGTGAAGCTATCTGGTCCTGGGCTTTTGTTTGTTGGAAGATTTTTAATCCCAGTTTCAATTTCAGTGCTTGTGATTGGTCTGTTCGTTTTTTCTCTTCCTTCGTGGTTCAGTCTCAGAAGGTTTGCTTTTCTAAGAATTTGTCCATTTCTTCCAGTTTGTCCATTTTATTGGCATATAGTTGCTTATGGGACACTGTGCTTCCTGGACTTGATTAACTATTTCCTTACCCATAGTAGGGAAGTTTTCAACTATAATCTCTTCAAATGTTTTCTCAGTCCCTTTCTGTTTCTCTTCTTCTTCTGGGACCCCTATAATTCGAATGTTGGTGTGTTAAATATTGTCCCAGTGGTCTCTGAGACTGTCCTCAATTCTTTTCATTCTTTTTTCTTTATTCTGCTCTGCTGTAGTTATTTCCACTATTTTATCTTCCAGGTCACTTCTCCGTCCTTCTGCCTCAGTTATTCTGCTATTGATCCCTTCTAGAGAATTTTAAATTTCATTTATTGTGTTTTTCATGATTGTTTGCTCTTCAGTTCTTCTGGGTCCTTGTTAAAGATTTCTTGTATTTTCTCCATTCTATTTCTAAGATTTTGGATCATCTTTACTATCATTATTATGAATTCTTTTTCAGGTAGACTGCCTATTTCCTCATCATTTGTTAGATCTGGTGGGTTTTTACCTTGCTCCTTCATCTGCTGTGTGTCTTTTTGTCTTCTCATTTTGCTTAACTTACTTTGTTTGGGCTCTCCTTTTTGCAGGCTGCAGGTTTGTAGTTCCCGTTGTTTTTGGTGTCTGCCCCCAGTGGCTAATGTTGGTTCAGTGGGTTGTGGAGGCTTCCTGGTGGAGGGGACTAGTGCCTGTGTTCTGGTGGATGAAGCTGGGTCTTGTCTTTCTGGTGGGCAGGTCCATGTCCGGTGGTGTGTTTTGGGGTGTCTCTGGCCTTATTATGATTTTAGGTAGCCTCTCTGCTAATGGATGGGGTTGTGTTCCTGTCTTGCTAGTTGTTTGGCATAGGGTGTCCAGCACTGTAGCTTGCTGGTGGTTGAGTGGAGCTGGGTCTTGGTGTTGAGATAGAGGTCTCTGGGAGATTTTCACCGTTTGACATTACATGGAGCTGGGAGATCTCTTGCAGACCAGTTTCCTGAACTTGGCTCTCCCACCTCAGAGGCACAGCCCTGATACCTGGCTGGAGCACCAACAGCCTGACATTCACACGGCTCAGAATAAAAGGGAGGAAAAAAAAGATAATATACAATAAAATTAAAAAATAGTTATTAAAACAAAAAATAATTATTAAAAAAAACTTTTTAAGTAGTTTAAAAAAATGAAAGAAAGAAACAAGAGAACCAAACCAAAAAAGAAATCCACCAATGATAAGTGCTGAAAACTGTACTAAAAAAAAAAGAAAAAAAACCAGACAAACAGAACCCTAGGAGAAATGCTAAAAGCAAAGCTATATAGACAAAATCACACAGAAGCCTGCATATACACACTCACAAAAAGAGAAAAAGGGGAAAAAAATATATATGTCGTTGCTCCCAAAGTCCACCTCCTCAATTTGGGATGATTCATTGTCTATTCATGTATTCCACAGATGCAGGGTACATCAAGTTGACTATGGAGATTTAATCCGCTGCTCCTGAGGCTGTGGGAGAGATTTCCCTTTTTCTCTTTGTTCGCACAGCTTCTGGGGTTCAGCTTTGGATTTGGCCCCGCCTCTGTGTGTAGGTCATCTCAGGGCATCTTTTCTTTGCTCAGACAGGACGGGGTTAAAGGAGCAGCTGATTTGGGGGCTGATTTGGGGGCTCTGGCTTACTCAGGCCGGGGGGAGGGAGGGGTACGGATGCGGGGCGAGCCTGCGGCGGCAGAGGCTGGCGTGACGTTGCACCAGCCTGAGGCATGCCGTGTGTTCTCCCGGGGAAGTTGTCCCTGGATCACGGGACCCTGGCAATTGCGGGCTGCACAGGCTCCCAGGAGGGGAGGTGTGGAGAGTGACCTGTGCTTGCACACAGGCTTCTTGGTGGCGGCAGCAGCAGCCTTAGCGTCTCCATCTCCTGCCCGTCTTTGCTGATAGCCGCGGCTCGCGCCCGTCTCGGGAGCTCCCTTAAGCAGCGCTCTTAATCCCCTCTCCTCACTCACCAGGAAACAAAGAGGTAAGAAAATGTCTCTTGCCTCTTCCACAATTCCAGACTTTTCCCCAGACTCCCTCCCCGCTAGCCTTGGCACACTAGCCCCCTTCAGGCTGTGTTCACGAGACAACCCCAGTCCTCTCCCTGGGATCTGACCTTTGAAGCCCGAGCCTCAGCTCCCAGTCCCCGCCTGCCCCGGCGGGTGAGCAGACAAACCTCTCAGGCTGGTGAGTGCTGGTCGGCCCTGATCTTCTGTGCGAAAATCTCTCCGCTTTGCCCTCCGCACCCCTGTTGCTGTGCTCTTCTCCTCACCGAAGCTTCCCCCCCTCCGCCACCCGCAGTCTCCGCCCACGAAGGGGCTTCCTAGTGTGTGGAAATCTTTCCTCCTTCACAGCTCCCTCCCACTGGTGCAGGTCCCGTCACTATTCTTTTGTCCCTGTTTTTTCTTTTTTCTTTTGCCCTACCCAAGTACGTGGGGAGTTTCTTGCCTTTTGGGAGGTCTGAGGTCTTCTGCCAGCGTTCAGTAGGTGTTCTGTAGGGGCTGTTCCACATATATTTCTGATGTTATTTGTGGGAAGGAAGGTGATCTCCACGTCTTACTCTTCCGCTATCTTGAAGCTCCTGTGTATTTCCTTATTCTTATTTATCAGTAGTTGCCATGCACTTCATGTATTCAGACCAAAAAGAGAAGGTTTTTTTTAAATCCATACAAAGTTCCTCCATATTTATTACTTATTAAATGAACTGTTGTCGTTGTTGTTGAGTGTCCATGTCTTTACCAGTTCTCATTCTATTACCTTATTAAACTTGCCTCCTCTTGGTGGAAGTCACGGTTTGATAAATAAAACGTCTACATCTTACTCTAAAGCATTTAAAAACATTTCCATGAGTACAAGATCAAGATTAAGCCCTAGAACACATAATTATTGACACCTCCTCCAGAGGAGTAACTGATATGTTTAGATCCATTTAGGTAAGATTGTTAGAATAAATAATAATTTATCTAATTCCTTTGCATTTTACTTCTCATTTATCTCTCTTGAACAGAATATTCTTGAAAAGAATATTTTGAAATGCTTTTCCAAAGTCCCTGCCAAATAGATAATCAATTTATATAACCCAAAAGAAAGAAACTATTAGTTTTTATTACTTATGTTTAGTAGATCTGTGTACTGCTCAAGGATATCCTCTACCTTCAATGTGCTCATAGTCATTTGGTTAAACATGCAATGAGTTCATAGAATAGAAGGCAATATTGATGGCATTCCAGGAAATGAAATGTTAGTGGCTAATCAGCAGAAGCTGCGAGCTCCTCAGGAGAACACTTGCTTTCCTTTCTTTCTGAGCCTCAACTAGCTGCATTTTCCAGGCTCCTTTACAGATAGAAGAAGCTGAATGGTTGAGTTCTAAACAACGGAATTTGAGTTGAAATGATATCTGCTCTACAAGGACCAAGATTTTTAAGAGGCAGATGTGTCTCCTCCATGTTCTCTGTCTCTCTTTCTGTCTATTCTGGATAGAGAGAATTATAATATCTTATGAAATAGATGAATGGATGCTGTTTTCTGAATCAGGACTAGCTAAAAGAGCCAGCTCTTCAGGAACACCTACTTTAAAATGTTACGTGAGGGAGAAAAACTTATTCTGTGTTTGCACTTTTATATATTTTTGGGTTTGTTTGATACAGCAGTTCAACCAACCAAATCAATCCATTCCATAATTACCATACAAAAATATTTTTAGCCCATGCTTAAAGAGCTTTAATAATGGGGAAAAAACTCACTCAGTTAAGTAATGTGCTTAGCCAATCAGAGCTCTGGTTGTAAGAAAATTCATCTTTGTTAGCTGAAATATTTTCCTAAAGAGGCTTTATAAAATCCTGTTCTTCGTTCAAAGAACCACTCTTTAAATCTTTGCACAGTGAGTATGTCTTTTGTCTGCTTCCTAAATGATGTGTGGTGCCTCACTTATCCCAGCAAAATTAAGAGAGCCCTGTCTTCCAGACCCAGGAAGACCTGTTTTTACAGTATACAAATACCAAGTTTCAGGTATAGTGATTCTGTATCCCTTCAAAGTTACAGTTAACCCAAAATAATCTGCAGCATTCTCTCTGGAATACTATGAAGCATGTGCCAACCACCTTTGGGCACCATAGTGACCAAATGTGAGGAAACTTCTGGTGTTTAATTATCTGAGTCATAGACACCATCTGGCTCCTCTTCACGCAACTGATCTTGACCCAAACAAGTGAAGCACTCTCAGGGTTTCTTCATTGAGGAAACAGACATCTCCAGGACATCTCAGAAACCCCACCATTGTTAAGCAGTAGGACCCCATTCCCAATTACTCTGCTAGGGGAAGAAGTTCTCTGAGGAAGGGGATGATGATTATTTGATTGCTTAGCCTTTCGACTGAATGACCACATCATTAAAAATAACTTCATTGGTCCATTAAAACAAGCCACAAACTCTGTTAGTTTTCTGAGAAATTGTGCTAAAATTTCTTTGTGCTCTGACATTACTCCTAATATCATTTTCACATATTTCCCTGACTTTCTGGCCCTGCAGCACTAGCCATTATTACCTTGATGTTTGTGAGGTTCAGGAATCCACAAGATCACTTCTGAAACCAAGTTTTGAAGTCCCCAAGATTACTGTCAGTTTTGATAAATCATTAGAGGAATTCACAGAGCTCACTGAAAGCTACTCTACTCAGGGTTATGACGTATTACAGTGAAAGGATGCAGATTAAAGTCAGAGAAGGGATGCATAAGGCAGGGTCCACACATGATCTTCCAGTTGTCCTTTCCCAGTGGAGTTGTAGACAGTGCTAATTTCTTTCAGCAATATTGTGTGAATATGCATGGAGTATTGACAACCAGGGAAGCTCACCTGAACCTTGGCTTCCAAAGTTTGATTGGGTCTTGGTCACGTAGCTACAACTGAATACCCAGGAGCCTGACATTAGTCTCCAGTAGCTCTGGAGGTTGAGCTCATATTGAGTGACCCAAAGCCCCCAATGTAAGTCACATTGTTAACATAAACTATCTGGTGTGGCCCAAGGCCCGCAGGTAAACCTGAGGCACAGAGCTCACCTCCTAGAAGTTGAGGGCAAAGGCCAGAACTCTTTTTGGGTCAGATTAATCCCATACTGCAAAATGCTTTACCTTGGGCTTCTTCTGATGTGGTTTAATAATAGTACATATGAAAGTTATAAAAGTCTATTTGATAACTGATTGATTCATTCAACAAATAACTATTGAATACTTACTATGAACCAAGTTCTCTTCTGTGCCTTTCCTGATCTTTGGACTTCAGCTTACCTCATGTTTTTTTTCTTGCCTGTTCTCTTGAGTTTGAAGTTTTCCATTGACTTAAGTGAGGATACTTCACTCATGATCCTAACAGAAGGAAGGTTATCCCAGCTGGCCTCCCTCATGGGATTTTGTTGGCATTAATTTGCCTGGAAGATACCTGATACTTTATACCTAACCACCTATGCGACCCCAGCCAATGCTCTCTCTCCCATTTCCTATCATTCTCCACCTCCTTCCTCTCCCACTCAATCCAGTTTCCACCACACTGGCTTCCCAACATTCTTCAGACACTTCCACATTAGGGATTCTGCACTAGCTATTCTTTCTTTTTGCAGTTTTACCCCACAGATATCTATTTGAATTTCTTTCTCAACTCCTTCCAGCCTTTACCCAAGAGCCATCTCCTCTGGGAAGGCTTTCCTAATGCTTTATCTAAAATTGAAAACTTCTTCCAGAACTTTCCGTGCCCTTTCCCTGCTTCATTGTTTTCTCCTTAACATATAATTCAACTCAACATATTTAATATTTTAGTAATTATAATGTTTGTTAATTATTATGTTATATGTTATAATGTTAACTGCCTCTTCCCTCTAGAAGCAGACATCAAATGCCAGGAATTTTTGTCTATTTTGTTCGCCATTTTTTTTTTTTTTGTGGTACGCGGGCCTCTCACTGTTGTGGCCTCTCCCGCTGCGGAGCACAGGCTCCGGACGCGCAGGCTCAGCGGCCATGGCTCACGGGCCTAGCCGCTCTGTGGCAAGTGGGATTCTCCTGGACCGGGGCATGAACCCGTGTCCCTTGCATTGGCAGGCAGACTCTCAACCACTGTACCACCAGGGAAGCGCTATGTTGTTCACCATTTTATCCTGAATATGTAGAATAGAACTTGATGGATAATAAATGTTCAATAGGTATTTTTTTAATGGATGAATAAATGAATGAATATCTATGTATTTTCACATAAAATGTACTACTATTAAAAAATATCTATCTTTTTTATTCAGTTGGATGCTTTAGATGTGTCCTAAAGTGCATGCCTTTTTATTTAACCCCTTTAGCCTCATCTTTGAAAGTTTGTTGGGCTAGTTCAAGGTAGTCCAGGCTTTGAAGTCAGAAAGGTGTAGATTTGAATCTCAGTTTTTCCATTACCAGCTGAATGACCCAGTACACTTTAATAATTCCCTCTAACACTCAATTTTCGCAACTTGAAGCATAATATCTATGTCACAGAGTCATGAGAGTTGTGTCACATGAGAGACTTTCTTAATAAATGTGTTCCTTTATTTCCCTTTCCACTGGCATATTTTTAGACATTGATTTCATCCTTTAATTACTTCCACAATACCTCAGCTACATATGCTCAAAAAACCTGAAATCTTGCTCTCAATCTCTCTTTCCAAGATCATTGCTATAAATTCTTAACCTGACAAGGTGTAAAATACTCAATAGAACAGACTGTGAATGTGTTCCTAATGAATCCATTTGGCTGCTAGTAGTCAGCTGTTCTTTTTCAAAATACTAGTTAATCTTATATGTCCCATCAAGACTCTTTTTTTTTTTCCTTTCAGAAAAAAGAAAAATGTAAACAAAGTTGCCCATTCCCAGTGTTTTGGTATTTCTTCATGATTACTCAAATTTCTTGTGATGGTCAATCAATCCCATTTACAGTTACTTTTCATCTCCTTGGGATGACATTTTTCTGAGGGAGAAGACCTCATAGAGAGCAGTGAGATATACTCTGACAACTACTTTTCATGTCCTAGTTTTCACTTTCCCCTTATAAATGTTTGTTGTATATGTTTTAGTTTGCAAATTCTCTGCCTTCATGGGGAACACAGAAACAATAAGGTGGCATCTGTTTTTGCAATGTTAGTTATCAATGTGACACCATCAACTCCATGGAGAGAACCTAGCCATTCATTGTTAACCTTGCTCTGTATGCACTTAACAAATGCAATCTTTGAGCTTTTAAAAATTATTTTAAGTCCTCAGCTGATACTATTCTTAAAATTCTGTAATAGTCTCTAATCTTCTTCATATTGGTTTTGGTTCTTATTTCCATCTTATTAAGTGTTTTTATTTCCATCTTAATATATTCTTCTAACATTTAATTTCCACAAAGCTCAGGTACAACTAAAATAATTTTAAAGGTAGACCCAATACTTCTTCCTTGCCTATAATTGCATAGCCAGAAATACTTTTTCTGAGAGCATTCCAGAATTGCTTGAGTCACTGTCTGCCTCTGAGACATGAATTAGTACCTTTCTTATACCTGAACTTTTAAGTCTTTCTTCCAAAAGTCTAGGATACATTAATCATTATGCTCAGTCTTCAATTTCAAGGCTATCAAAATTCTGTGATGACAAAATTGCTTTCTCCCTAGGTTGCCGTCATTTCTTCCTCACCAACTAATTCTTTCTTTTTATTGGTATGAAATCATGAGAAATGAATCAGTGAATAATTCAGTAACTTCTTTTTCCCACAAAAGATCCTTTTTCATTATTTCTCCATTGAAATGCATTGTTTTCAATACTTTATTTCCAGAGTAACATAATAGGCTATGTGTTCTTATTTTTAAATATTGAATTGCTTTTAAGAAGTTAAAAATACTAAAAGTAAGCCAAGGACCTCCATAACTAGTTTTAAAAGTCCCTGGTTGTAATGTCTAGTTGGACATATTTCCAATGCTTGGGAAAATAAAACTTTCAACAAAATCAGAATTTTCAGTGGATGTCTAGAAAGATGGAGTTTCATAATAACTATAATAGCTTGCCTCTGAGTCAGTGGTATAATCTATGAGGAAGGTATTACTGGTACACTCTTGATAGCTGAATTTTTTAATGTATATTTCTGCAATAATATAACTTTATTTCTCTCTTGAATCTTTCTTAAACATTGAATTAACTATGGTGAATAATGTGACAGGTGACATAATCAGATTGCCCTCACTTAGAATCAAAATATTCTTCCTCAGATTTCACTGTTTCCAAGATTTCACTTCATCCATATATATTCCTGATATATTTCATTCACCTGACTCTCTACTGGATCTATTTATTTCAAACAAATGGAAGTGTATTTTCATCAACTATTAGAGTCGTGATATTCATATTTATATTCGTAATATGTCCATAAAAAACATGCTATGTTTAAATGAGAATCATATTCAGCTTTATTTTTACTGACACAGATTTGTGATCAAAATGTTTGGAGGCCACTAATTTAGCTATTGCTACATTGATGCTATTTCACAGGGAGTGTACAGGCAAAGGAAAGTATTTCTAGTCAAAATTAATTGCTCAGTCCTCTATCTTCTCTCTGCTCTTTTTATCATAGTCATAATGGTTTTGCTGTCCTGTCTTGTAAAGTTAATTGAGCACATGCCTGCCTTTGTACTTCATTGGGGTTTCAGCAAAATGGAACCAGTAGAATACTCCCTTGAAATTTTTTCTTCCCTTGGCTCTGGTATTATTACAATCTCGCAGTTTTTCTTCTGCTTTCATTTTCTCTGTCTCTTCTTCTTACACATTCCCTGTATGTTTTGTTTTCCCCAGGATTTGCCTTTGGCCCACTGCTGTTCTCATTGTACTACTCTTTCTTGGTATCGGGTTGGCCAAAAAGTTCATTTGGGATTTTCCGTAAGATGTTACGGAAAACCAGAAGAACTTTTTGGCCAACCCGATAGTTTATCAAGCACCAGTGGGATTTCAAATACCTTGTAAATGCTGTTGATCCTCATATCATCTTTTTAAAAATATTTTCTTTTCCTCCCTTTTCTCCCTGTCTCAGTGAATTAAACTACTACCAATTGTTCAAGCCTCACAACCCCTAACCTCCCTGCTGTCATTAAATTCTGTGCTCAATTAGCCATAAATTATTATGGATTCCACATGCTTAATATCTCTTTCATTCACTTGCTTCTCTAATTTCCAACTGCCATTGCATTAATTCAAAATTCATCTGTTTTTACCTGGATCACTGGAATAACTTTAATGGATTTCATCCTCATTCTGTCATGTGGAGCAGATTTATGGTTTCCAGTTTCAGCTAGGTTCTCAAAATTATTTGGCAATCCTTTTCCTTATCACTCAAATGAATCTTGGCTTTATAGTCCTGACCTATGTACTAGCATGAGCACAGCTCTCTCCCCCACAATGTCTAGTAGTGATTTGGGGGGTCTAACAATGATGCTTTACAAGTAACCGTATGGGAATTTGTCAGCTTCTGTCTTCATGGCAAATTGTCCTTGATTGGGCTGTTTGCTCACAGCTGCTTCTATACAGCTGCTTGTAAGAAGCCTCATCATTGTTCCAACCTAAAATGCCAACATTCCTGCCAAGGAATTTATTTCTAGATATTCTGAGGCTGTCTCATCTTTGGGATAATGGAATGATTCTGACTTTGTACTGAGGCAGGGAGAATGCTACACTTCATCACCTAAGCCCCAAAGCATAATAATCCAAATCTCTCTACTAGAATTTTGAAAGTTTCTGAGCCTCACCCCCTAATCATATGTGTGCTCATTCAATCATGCTGCCACAAGTGTAGCAGACATCTATCAGCTTCCCTTGATTATGCTTTATTATTTTTTCCAATCTTTCCTTAGCCAAAATCTCACATGTATTTAACAGATACAAAATGCAAGAAGATCGTCATTTTAACGGAATCCAGTAGATACTGAGACATGTTGAGGGGGATGGAAGGAGGGAGCAGAGTTTTTACTCCAAAACAGAAGTAGGAGCAAAAATATTCTTTGTTACCATTATCTGAATTCACTTGCCTTGTGGACTTCCCTTGGCTTATATTCTGAATATGGAACATTCTCTTCAAAGCCTAGTTTCCTTCTTTGTTGTTCATTTATCATTCTCCTTACTTTAAGTTGATTCTATTGATCCCAACTTCACAAAGAAAAAACCAGTTCCTTAAATCATTTATTTATTTCTTCAACAAGCATTCACGGAGGGCCTGAAATATACTAGGAACTATACTAAATGTTGTGGCTATAACTATAAAACATACCTTTTTCTCCAAGAAGCTTACAGTGCAATAGGGGAAACATTAGTAAAGAAATAAGTAAAATTAAGTGTTAACACTGCTGTGGTAAAAATCCATGTAGAAATCAGGGGGCTCACAATGAAGGGATAGGAAAATTCTGTTGGGGATGGAAATCAAAGACTTTGTAAAGGAAGTGAAGTTTCAGAAGTCTGCATTTGATTACATAAATATTGGGTATCTATCCCACAGATATCTTAAGACTGTTTTGAGCATTAAGGTTTATAAAACATATGGAGTCCATTTGTAACATTTAAAACCTTAAATGTATGGTTTTATAAGCATGTGTATGTGTGAATACATTTGCATGAGTATATTTTTGTGACTGTTCATGTGAATGTGTGAGGGGGGAAGGGGCAGAAGGGGAGAGGGGATGCGGGAGAGGAGGAAATCATTCATGGCCACCTGTTAAAAATTGTTTTTGTTTTTCTGTTGTTTTCTAACCACACTGTGGATGGATTCTGTCAATTATATAAATATCATATAATTTGACCTAAATTGTTCTTGTCTATCCATTAAAGAACTCTTTTGAGCTTTCTATGTTCTCACTTTCTTCATTTATTTATTAGTTATTTAAGCTTTCATAGAGTACATACTTATGGAAAAGTACTGTGATAAAACTGTGAGAAAAATTAAGGTGGTTATCTAAATGAACAAGTTTGTTCTTAGCGTTCAAAGTAGTTTACATAGAAGGGGACGGACAAAATCATAGCTGAGTGTGAAATAGAGTAGTCCAAGTTTTCTAAAATTTTAGCATTGCTATTATTAAAAACCCTTTTTATATTCACTCCTAATAGAGTAGTGGAAGAACATAGTAGTCCTCCTCTGCTTTGGGAGAATATTGCAGCTGAAGTATAAGGGAGAGACCTTATACACACTAGCATGTATGTGATTGACAGCAGCTTAGAGAAATACTACTTCATGCATTTATGTGCAATGGAATAGAAAGCCTTACTTTCAAAGGCTATCAGGGTCTCTTATGGAAGTCATTAGTCTATAAAAGGAGGGAAATTTTTAAATTTTTGGCTGTTGCTTTTTGGTTATTGTTCCAGTCCTGCCTTGAAATAACACCACTGTAAGGGTCTAATATATAGCGTTGTGATTTTGTGATTTATAATAAGAACTATATATATTTGATCTTCCTCTAGCTTCGGGTACAGAGCTCCTAAAACCCTTGGAATGTCCTAAGTGATGAGAGCCAGAAAGTTGTCTTTTACATTAATGAGGTGGCTTCTGGACTCCACCTAAGAATGGAGACTGGTTGCCAGGAGAACCACCTATGCGATTAAAGAGTTGGAACTTTCAGTCCCTTTCCCCTGAACTTCTCCCTGTGGGCGGGGGGGGGGGGAATGGGCTGGAGGCTGAGTCAGTTGCCAATGGTCAGTGATTTAATTAATCATGCCTATGTAGTGAAATTTCCATAGAAACCCAAAAGGATGGGGTTTGGAGAGCTTCCTTGCTGGTGAGCACATGGAGATTTGGGAGGAATGGTGCACTCTGAGAGAGCATAGACGATCCACTCCCTTTTCCCATATCTTACCCTATGTACCTCTTCCATATGTCTGTCCCTGAGTTAAATCCTTTTATAATAAACTGGTGATCTAGTAAGTAAAATGTTTCTCTGAGTTCTGTAAGCCACTCTAACAAATTAATTGAAGCCCAGGAGGGGATCTTGGGAACCTCTGATTTATAGCCAGTGAGTCAGAAGCACAGGTAACAACCTGGGCTTTCGACTGTCTTCTGAAGTTGGAGAGGGTGGGCAGTCTTATAGGACTGAGCCCTTAACCTGTGGAATCTAATACTATCTCTGGGTAGAGAGTGTCAGAATTGAGTTGAATTCTCAAACACCTTGCTGGTGCCAGAGAATTGCTTGGTGGTGGTTGGAGAAGTCTCCCGCACCCCCCATGTTGGAATTGGATCCAGGAACCCAAAAAGAAGTGTATATTATATTTTTGAGTAAAGGTGTATTACTCTTATTTTGGTTAGGAAACCAGAACTTCTTTAAGGACTAGGGGAATAAAGTGATTCAATATAGAATCTGGGGCTTCTGTGAACGTGGAAAGAGGGGGTGAGGTGGGGGAGTTAGTGTCTAGAGGGTTGGAGATGAAGGTCAGGAGTGTCAAAAAACCAGCCGCTGATGACAGCAGCCTGAAGCACTGAATAAGAGGACTCCAGAGTTGGTAGGGAAACTGCTACCAATTCTGGAAAAATATCTTATAAACTTTATCAGTCTTTAACAGAGAAGCAGGCAATTAAGGAGAAGTCTGAGAAGCCCCAGTGAGTGATCATCATGACCTCCTGAGAGAATCACAACTGCTTCCAAACTTGCTGGAGTTCATTCCCCTTTTGTTACTCTCTAACCCGGAAACAGACATGAAATGGTATTCTGGGAAATGTAGTTCCTGGCTTCTCTGCAATGTAGAGGAGTCCTTAGCAGTGGGTGCTAGTAGTGCAAAATGTACAGCTTAATGATCCAATGAGTGTGAATCGTGTAAGCAGGACTTGATGTTTGCTATTCAGTGATAAAAACATTGAAATTTATTTTATAGTAAGAAAGTGAAATTTTTGACTATACTTAAATTTTGCATAGTTTCTCACCATATTCTGAATATTTTGAAATTGAATGGCTCATAAAGAATATTAAGTTTTCTTCAGCCTGTAAAAAATCACAAGCCTAGTACACTGAATAGCGTTATACTGAAAAATATTACTTATCTAACAAAAGTTTTTTTTTTAAATTATCTTAACCTTTAAATTTGGTTAAGTTGATGACATGATAAAATTATACTATTTCTGCTTATCACTAAATACATCATGACAAGAATGTATATGTGTATTTGTTCACCTGTAAAATCCAATTAAAATGCCATTTCTATTTCTAAAAATGTTTTCCTGAGCAATATGTGTCTGTATTATGTGTATGTGCGTCTCTATATATGCATATATGTATGTAGATGTGTGTGCATGTGTGTATATATATATTCTCATATATCAAGCTATTTTGTCCACATTGCTAGCTAATCATAGTAATGGCATTTTTTATTTATAGCAGTCCAATTTATTTAATAAACACTGTTATTATCTGCACTCCTGAGCCAAATCCAATACCCCACACTAGTCATAATGCATTATTTTTAATACTCAGTATTCCCAGTGGTAGAACAGTGATTCTTTTCTTATAAAAATTCTGCCTTTTGGGCATCAACACTTTTCAGCTTTAAATAAGACAAAATTGATTTTGTTGCGGCAGCCTAGGTTTTTGTGTAGACCTATGTTAAGATACTTTTTAAAATTAAATGTCAAATCCAGCTTGGCACTGGAACCATAGTGCATGCTTGACGTTTGAGGAAAAGCTGTCAGCTTGTCGCTCCTTGTCAAATTGCAAGCTGCGTCATTGTGATTAGTTTAGGCTGAGGGATCACTGTTGGGCAGGACTTCATATCACATGTGGCCCAGTACTGTGTGACTTGGGGGGGATATTGGAGACAACATATTTGTCTTTGGGAGATTGAGTTTTATACTTTTAATTATTTAAGGTTTTTTTTTTAGGTACTTTTCTCCCAGATGAACCAATACATCAGAAATCCTATTCAGAGTTAGGCATGAAAAGGAAAGCTGAAGTCTTTCTAAGTAGTAATTCCCATGAATCTTAGTGTCTGATACTATAGTTGAAGTGGAAGATTTTTATTCTATTTGCCAGGGTGATATGTTATATTAATACTTTTTACATTTGGAAAATTTCAAACCAGAATGTAATTGGTAATTAACTACAAAGACTTGGAGAACTGAACGTCTCAGTTCTTTACAATAACTCATTCCCTGTGGTGATAGTTTTCTGTGAGATTGTATGGTCCTCTAATAAATTAGAACTCAGAAATAACTATCCAAATAATTAAAGCTTTCCACTTCCCCGAGAATACACAAACCAAAAGAAAAAGAGAGGAGACATTACCTACTCTTTCCCCACTCAGAAATCCAAAAGAGGATAGACACTGCTTTAACAATTAGGACAGCAAGCAGAAAAGCAGAATTTGAAACTAAAATGAGTGACATAAAGGTGAAAGGGGGCAGGGGGGATTCATTCCCTGAGGCGGTACCCAGCAGCAGCCTTGACGGTGTCTTGTGGTAGCAGCTGCAGTATCCATGGGTAGTACTGGGGTCCTACTTTGTCTTAAAATCTTTTTTTTTGTTTTCTATTAGTATAGCAGCACCAGGTTTCATTTGGTCTGAATGTGCTTAGTTTATCTTTTTCTACCATTGTGCTTTTAATCTTTCTGTATCCTTTTGCATCTCTTCTAAAGAGTGTGAAATTGGATTAAAAAAAATTCAGTCTGATAATATTTGATTTTTACTGGAGCATTTGGCCCATTTACAAGCAGTATAATTACTAACAGGTTTGCCTTTTCTATTTATCATCTAATTTTGAGTTTGGTATGCATTTTACTTGCTCCATTCTCCCTCCTTTCCCTCTCCCCCAGCATCTTTGCCTTTTTTGGGATTGAGTGTTTTTACTATTTCCATTACTTTCCCTTCTACTTTGGAGTGTATATATCTGCTTTAGATGACTCTAAAAATTATAGTACAAAGATTAAACTTATCAAACTCTAAAGTAAATGAATGACTTTTTCTACCTCCCAGAAAATACAAAGATTCAGATCCACACATCACTCTATGCAAGTATTTAATTATATTTTTTGCCCTGCAATATACTATTTTTATTATTTTATAAAGTCAGTATTTATTTACATTCACTCATACTTTTATCCCTTTTTGTGCTTTTTATTTCTTCCTAACAGACTTTTGATCTGAAACTACCTTGTTTCTGAGTCAAGTATAACCTTATAGCAAGGATCTGCAGGTGGTAAACTGTCAGTTTTCATTTGTCTGAAAAAGGTCTTCCTGCAGGCTGCCCATAATATTTATCTAAAAGGTCTTTGTTTACCCAACTCATAACATTTATGGGGATCATAGCAAGAGATGAAATGGAAGGCTCTGGACTGTAGCATACCCCATATTCTCTTCCCATCCCCAGCTTTGTCCTCCACTGTGAGGACAAAGCCTTCACCTTGGGGACTTTGGGCAAGGCTCCCGATTGCCCCAGTCTAAGGGTAGGAGTATTTATTTTGTGGTCATTCATTCCTAAAAAATATTTTATCTGTATTAAATTCTAGTTTAATAAGTTCTTTTGTTTCTCAGTCATCAGAATTCTATCATTTGCTGTCCAGAGTCAGCTCTCAGCCTAAAGTCACTCATTTGAAAGTGATCTGGTCTGCTTGCCTGACAACTTTTAAGATTTTCTATTTGTCTTTGTCGTTCTGAAGTTTCACTATGATGTGTTTAGCATGGATTTCCTTTTATTGATTCTGTTAGGGGTTTACTGGACTTGTTGAACTTGAGGGCTGGTGACATTAATGAGTTCTGCAATATTCTCAACAATTATTTCCATAAATGTTGCCTCTAACATTTAATCATTTCATTCATTCAATCATTATGTGTTTATCATTTACCATCCATATGAAAAGCGCTCCTCTTGGCACTGGGAATACAGGTCTGACCAAAGTAGCCCTGCCCTAGTGTCACTTGCATTCTACAGAGGACAGACAAACAATGAACATACAAAAAAGCAAAATCCATAGCACTTAAAATGATGAATTAAGAAGAAAAATACAGCAGGAAAGAAGGTAGAGAGTGTCAGAGGCAGAGATGAAATTTAAATAGTGTGTTCAGAGAAGACCTCAGTCAGAGAAGGTGATTTGAGTAAATATATGGAAGAAGGAAGGAGGTGAGGTTTTGATATATCTGCAAAGAGAGAATCTCAGGAAGAGGAATTCACAAGTGTAAGAGTCTTGATCATGTTCTCAGATCTGTAAGGAAACTGACCAAGCTTATGCAGGGTAGTATTTTCATTTCTTCAATCCTTTCAAGAACAGCCAGTTAAGGTTCTCATACATAGAAGAAAACAATAGAATTGTTAATTTTCAATGAAGAGGCACATTAAACACAATATTCCTAGAGTAATAAGTGCTGCAAATGCTGATACATATACTACACACACAATGACTATATCCTTTTTTGGTTTATTGAATGAAACTTAGTTTATTCATAATAGCTAGTGGTCTATTTTAACACAGAGCAAGATGTTTTGTTTTTCAATGATTATTTTTATATTATTTGATCTGATCTTAAAATAGTGGAAATTTCATCCCATCACGTGAAAGTTTTCATATGTAAAAAAAAAAAGTTACTTTTAACATTCAATTAACACAATTAAAAAACTCTTTTGGAGATAAATTTGGGGAATGATTTTTCTCCTTTGGCTAGAAATGAATATTCCTTTTGAAATTCAGTTTCTACTTGTTGATCAAATTTAACCAAATTTAAGGTAACTTAGAATCTATACAGAAAGTGCATGAAGACTTTGCAGGGCTGTGCATAAGTTTGTGTTTTATTGGCTTCATCATCTTTGATGGAGTTGGTACTAATTAAAGTGCTTTTAAATACTTTAAAAGAACTGCATTTGGGGAAAACGTTTTATCATCTTAAAATATTAGCTACAATTAATTTGCTTTAGCTCTTTTGTGCAAATGATTTATAGAATCTTCAGAGAAATGAGATGAAATGTGTTCTTTCAGGTCAAGACTGCTTAACCAAATGAATGTCTCCTTTTCTTATCTGGGAATACTCATTTCCTAGAATCATAAGCAAAAGAGGATCCATGTATAGAACTTACTTTGCTTCTCACTTTACTTAAGCCTTTATCTTGGCAAAGATACCATCCTCCATCCCTGGCATCCTACTATGGTTCTTTGGGCTTCTTTTGTTGGGCTTCTAACCTTTTTCCTGTACATATCATTAAAGGTTTCATATCACATATTAACTTTAATTAACATCTGTATGATGACAATTCTAAGATATCTATCGCCATTCAAGACTTCTCTCCTGTTCTAGGGACCTATATATGCAACTGCTTATTGGTTATCTCTGTTTTGATGCCTCAAGATTGTTTTATATTTACCCTATCCAATTTATTTTATTCCAAAAATCCCTTTCCTCCTCCCGTATTCTTTATTTCAGTGAATGACATTACTAGCTACTATGAAACTTGAGTGTAATTTATCTTTAACCCTGTTTTATTTCCCTATCCATATTAAGAAGCACCTGACCTTTCCAGAGAATAACTTTTATTTTTAAAAGCTTTACTGAGATATAATTCACATACCATATAATTCACCCACTTAGAACCTACAATTCAGTGGCTTTTAGCATAGTCGCAGAGCTGTATACCCATCACCAAAATCAACTTAGAACATTTTTATTACCCCATAGAGAAACTCCATGCTACTGTGCTATGTCACCCATTAATCTTCTCATTTGTCACAGCCCTAGACAACCACTAATCTACTTTTCTTCTCTATAGATTTATCTATTCTGAATTTTCATGTAAATAGAATCACTTTGCATAATGTTGATCAGTGTTATAGCGTGTATCAGTATTTCAATCCTTTTTATGGTAGAATAATTTATCAGTGTATAAATATACCACACTTTATTCATTCGGGTCGTATCCTTTTTTTTTTTTTTTTTTTGCAATTGTAAATAACACTATAATAATCATTCATGAACAAGTTTTTGGTGGACATATGTTTTCATGTATCTTGGGCATATACCTAGGAGTGGCTGGTGGAATCATATGGTAGCTCTGTGTCTAACCATTGGAAGAACCGGCAGACGGTTTTCCAAAACAGTTGCAGCATTTTGCATTCCCACCAGCAATGAATGAGTGTTCCAGGCATTTTTATTATTTGTCTTTTAGGTTATAGTCATCCTCATGTGTGTGAGGCAGTATCTTATTTTGGTTTTGAGTTGCATTAGCATGAAAGCTGATGATTCTGAGAATAGTTTTCATGTGCTTATTTGCCATTTGTATATTTTCTTTGGGAAAATTCTATTCAGATCCTCTGCCCATTTTTAAACTGGTTTGTCTTTTATTTTTGAGTTCTGATAGTTCTTTATATATTCCAGATGCAAGTACCAGTTATGTATATCAACCAAAGATGGTCTGTGTATTTGCCCCTACAGTGTTCATTTCTTCACTGCAGGTTAAGACTTGTTAGCTCAAAAGCCCACTGTGGTAACTCCAGTTTTTACACATCAATCCAAAAAGCAATTTTTAGCCATTTAGAGCCTGCTTGCTTAGCACACCCACAAGACCTCACCCCACATCTGCTAGCAATAGATGACATAAGCCCAGAGCTATAAAGATATCAAGCAACACCCACACTTTAGCCAGCATAGTCCAATAAAGTTTGTATATGCTGCTGCCACCTCATGGTCTTATCTTTTTTCTTGATCAGTCCCCAAAACTCTCGAAGCCCTTATAGTACTTTATCAGATATATGATTTGCAAAATTTTTCTCCCATTCTGAGGGTTGTCTTTTTTCTTTCTTGATGGTGTCCTTTGAAACACAAAAGTTTTCAATTTTGATGATGTCGTTTCTTTTTTCTCTTTTGTTTTTGGTGTAATATCTAAGAAACCACTGCCTAATCTAAGGTCACTAATGTTTATACCTACTTTTTTTCCTAAGAATGTTATAGTTTTAGCTCTTATATTTAAGCCTTTGATCCGTTGTAAGTTAAATTTTGTACACAGTGTGAGGTGGGTGCAACATCATTCTTTGTATGTGGGTGTCCAGTTGTCCCAGCACCATTTGTTAAAAAGATGATCTTTTTAATACCACTGGTATTGATCTTTTTTCCCCAGTCTTACTGTTGTTACTTTAGTTCATACCACCACTTTTTTCTGCGTTTATATGAAACAGTCCCCTAACTGACTTACATTTGTTTCATCTTGCAAATTTTCTGTACTACAGCCAATGATCTTTCTCAAATAAAAATTCAATTGTGTCCCTCTCTTGCTTAAAACTTAGTAAACTTCACTGATAGCAGGTACAGTGCAAATGTCTTAGTATGACACAGAAGTTTTGTCTTGTCTCCCACACTTGCCCTCTATGCTTCAGCTGTATTTTGTGTACAGCAAGTGCAACCCCTTCCAATTTTGTGCCTTTCGTATGCTGTTTCCTCTTCTGGGAAAATCTCAGTCAGTGTTCTTTAGTTCTAACGTAGACATCAATTATTTGAGAACAGTTTCCTTAAACAACATAAGTTTGTTTCTCCCATGGATTTGGACTCATCCTTATCAAGTGTTTATCACAGAGTACTATAATTGCCTGATGATTGTCTTTCCTCCTCAAGTTTGTAAATCCAGTGAATTGAAGGACTGCCCTTTTCACTCTGGTATTTTCAGGACTGAGCATAATATTGGGTACAAAGTAGATATTAAATTAACATTTACTGCATTGAGTTATTTTCCTGTATGTGAAACAAAGCCTGTAAGAAAATGTAATATGAGGCCAATTTCGAAAGGCATAACACTGAGTACTGTAGAAGTAAAAGTATTGATTACTTAATGAAGAATAAGATTGCTATTCTCAAACAGTTTATTGTGCAATTTGCCAAGTTAGGTGTAAACCCATGGAGTATAATAAGCAATAAGTCATCTATATATTTCCAGAAAAAGTGTTGGAGAGGTGTAGCCCTTGATATTGAATACATTTAGAGCAACTTTATATTAGGTAGTTCTATTTATTGGGAGGCAGAAAGACACTTGATAATTACAATACGTTATGGTAATTGGAATGATCACATTCGGTAGCATAATAGGAGGGCCTGGTCTAGCTTAAATATTTATGAATCTATGATATATTTGGGAAAATGAATGGCAAAAATAATTATTTTTAGCAACTGGTTAGTAATAAATGAAGAAAATAAAGCATTAATGTAATTATTATGAGTATTTCATCTACATTTATTTCTGATATTTAGAAGCAGACAAACTGGTAACATTCCAAAATATCTCCCTTAGTTGGTAAAATATAAATACTTCAAAAGTTGTAGAGGTAATGGCGGTTGGGTTAAATCTCAATTGCTCTGTTAGATAATTAGATCTCATGAATCTCTACTGTGTGGATTAACATTCAGCAAAGCCTTATATTACAGGCTGGCTGTTTTACTTTAATCATTTTATGCCATAGGGTAGAAATTAACCAGAAATTGAATGATGGTGAAACCTTAATAGCTTTAGTAGTTTAAGGCAATTCAAATAATTATACAAAGGAGGTTCTCAGAAAAAAAAAATCCATAATCTACAAAAGTGAAATTTTTGCAAGATATTTTTCTTGTGAGTTATCCAATGTTGTAAAGGCAGTTTTACAAGAATATATATACGTAGGAACTCCAGACCCAGCGAGGGTATTTTCCTTCTTTTTTAGTATCCCTGACCTTAGAATAATTAGTTTGTTGTTTTTGAATCAATATTCAAGCTCTTATTATACGTGGAACAGTTCCCAGCTCTTTGCCAACTATCTTCCTTGAGAGGAATAATTAGAAAATAGCGTGACCTTGGAGAGGCAGTAATATCATATTTAGGAAACCAGGCATGAGTGGTGTCATTCTCTGTGCCCACATAGGCTTTGGGAAAGCAAGTGTTTTTCTTCTTAACTCCCTCAAGAACAGATGTGAATAAATAGTGTTTCACCAGAAGTAAAAGTAATCCATGGGAACTTTACAGCATGCATGTGGCTGTCCATCAGCATTGCGCATATAAATGATGCTGAATGAATTGGAGGCCACCTCAGTACCAGTGCCCCAGTGGAGAGGCCATTGGCACATTGATATAGATTTTCCTGCCACAACCTATTTCTATCTTATACTTGATCCAGTCACTCTTTCATTATCCAAAGACTACAACGAGGGATCAGCTGTAACTGTTTAACAATGTCATGTTCTAGAGAGAGACTCAGACAAGGAGACTCTTAAAGAGCTCAGGTATTCACACAAAAATGCTACTGTAGGAAGATAATAATTAATATCATAAAGTCATAGCCCTATCAAGGGATCTCATAATTAATTCCAGCGTATTATAGGATATTTTGGACATAGAATGGATGGATGGGTGGAGAGACATCTAGAACCATTACATTTCCAATTTTCAAATGAAACTTTGCTGCTGATGAAGATAGTGACCACTGAAGAAAGACACACAATTTGAACTTAGAGAAAAATATGCTCAGAACTAATCAAATAGAAGGCAAATAATCAACAAATTATAATTAACTGGATAGAGACCAATAATTAGACTGCATATTTTTTCCCATTCAGTTTAAAAAGTGATTATCAAGTCATGGGGCTTGACATTTAAGTATAGGCATAATATGCCTATAATTTCTGAAACCCATATTTATTTATAATCAGCTTAACATTTGTTACTTTTTCTGGAGTTTGATTGTTAGACTCAAGCGGTTTTTATGACAATAGTTTTAACGGGTTTCGATGAAAATAACTATGTAAACAAAATGGAATATAATTATGCAAAGCTGATATTGCCACATATGACTGCTGTAGATATGTGTGTATATATTAATACCCATATCTGTATGTATCAATAGCCATGTTCATTTTAGTGTGCTAATATGAATATAGAGTGTCACTCCTACTGTATTTTGAAATGAGAAAAATTACGTTCAAAACATTTTTGAGCTATCCACCCACAGTAAACTTTAGAAAATCAGACTCTGAAATACAGTGCAATTAGAGTTTTAAAATAGTGCTATCAAATTTCACAACTCATTTGGAAGTTTTAGTGTCATCACATACTGTGCACATGGATGCCTTGAACAGGTTTTTGACTTCTTAATGTAGATTTTAAACAAAGCCTCTTTCAAAATCACAAGTTGTGTTTGTGTCAGCAGTGGTGATACATAGAGTAGACATGTAAAACCTTGTCTTTAAACTGAGATCTAAAAGTATCTGAGAATCTAACAAACAATTGGACCCTTGGCAATCCATTAGATAATCAGACTTTGTCAAAAGTAGGAAAAGAGCAAAGGTGTTAAGTTAGGTCAAGAGGCACAATAAAATAACAAAAGATAACTTTGTATTATAGCTAGTGGTCTGACAATTATTTTCAGTTTTTTCAAATATCTGATGTAGATGTGACTATAGGTAGCGTTCACTGAAACTCAGCATCCTGGCATTCTCAAAGATGTGTCTGTGTGATTTTTCTTTAGAAGATGTTGTAGTTATTCCTAGGTTTTGGCACCATGAAGTCTAAGTACAAGGTAACTGTTAGAAAATCCCCCCTCCCCTTTTTGGTGATTTTAAAGACAAGAGGAGCTGAACAGAAATTAATATGTCTTGTTGATATACTTCTTATATTATAATAAAGATTTTAGCTTTGTTTTATGAAGGGATATAAAATTGAAGGGATTAAATTACACACAGATAGATATGTTGAGCTTCTCAATTTGGGATGTGCTGACAGTATAAACAGCTCCAAAACTCTGGGTTTTATGCTTTCATTTCCTTGAAGTTAAGCTACTTTCTCTTGAGCCTTAAAAGGAATCCAGCAATTTATCTTTATATTAGCTTTTAATAAATATCCTAGCTACACAAATAACCAGGTGATTTTGGATAAACCTGTAGAGTCAAACTTTAATGTTTCTAACAAATAAAACACATATGTTTACAATATTCATAGTTATTATTGTGCTATAGTATCAGTAAGATTTTTAAGGCAAATACCTACCATCTAAGATACTTTTAGGAGAAGAGTTGAGCACTGGGGAGACTCAGGAGTGGTTATGTTTTTTATTTAAATAGATTACATAAACTTTTGCAAGCATTTTTCCTTCTCCTTTCATGGTGACTTGCAGCATGGACACATCCTCAGCTGGAGTTGACAGGTGCTCACAGACTGATTAGGAGACACATGTTCCTGGTTTCTACATAGGGATATGCATTTCCAGTTGATATGAAGTAGGAACCCAGCTAGAAATGCTAAGTTCTATTGATATGTTCTTCCATTTTGAGAAATGGATGGTAAGAAAAAAATAATTTGCTTAGATTAAATTGAAGCAGCACATCTAGTAGTAATGGCCGAGAGGTTACTAATGCCACACTTTTAATTTCTAATTGATTGGTTCTGCTAGTTTTAAAACAGTGATTGTGATAAATTTAATACAACATACTAGGCATGCAGCAAAATACAAAAATGCAAGGATATATAGCTATTAAAATTTATACTACTCAAACGTATCAGATCTTGTCTGGAAAAGTATATCCTCAAGGCTTGTTCCAGAAAATTTAAAACTGCTTTTCAAAAATCAGAAACCAATGTCGTGCTCTAACTGTCCCCCTGGATTCTACCAATCTGGCCTCACTCCTGAAATTGTCTTCTCTCTCCACGTTTCATCACCTTTTTTATTATTTTCTGACACTTAACCTCATGATACAATTATGCTGTAATATCGTCCATTTTAAGAATCAGCAAACAAGCAATCCTCTCTTGATGTCATTTTCCTTTGTTGCTTAACGCAGTGATTTTCTCTTTCCTGTTTCTTTACTCCTTATCGTAGCAACTTTTCTTAAAGGTGCCTCCCATTCCTTGCCTCCCATTCTCCTCTAATCAATTCCAATTGGAAGTGGTCGGCCCCACAGCTCTGCTAAAACTGATCTTGCCAATATCGTCAGTTACCCGTGTTGAAAGGTCTGGTGGTCACTTGGTTTTTCTCATCTTACTTGAACTCTCAATACTGTTGGATAATGTTGATACACTGTTCTTCGTCCTCTTGATGCATTTTTTTTTCTGGTTGCTGTAATACCTTGAATGCTTTATTTTCCTCCTCCATCACCAGCCATCAGTCAATTTTCTTTGTCAGTTCTTACTAATAGGCTTGATGTCCAAATTTGGGATGCCCCATGGCTCGGTTTTAAGTAAGCCTGTTCCTCTTTTCTGTTTATACACGCTTCATAGATTATCTCCTCGAGTGCTTTTCTTTAAATATAGCCCTTTATGCTGGTGGCTACCAAATTAATACCCTAGATCTACCATTCCTCTGAAATGCCAACTACCTACTAGGATGCTTAAGAGACATGTCAGAGTTAACTGAGCAACACACAATCTTGATGTTCATTCTGACCCACAAATACATTTCTCCTCCAGTGTTTCCTTTCTTAGTACATATTTTCATTATCCTTGCTGTTTGAAGTTATTTAAATATAATCCATTATCTTATCTCATCTTTATGACATCAATAACCTAACTTATCTCTCTGCTTCCATCTATATGCATTGTTAAAAAACAAATCTGGACTTAGGTAAGGAGAGACTTTATTCAAAAGGATTATTGCAAGAAGAGGGAAAGGGCAATAAGGAGATGAAAACTCTTAGAAACAGGGAATGCTTTCCTATCATGAGCTCTGCAAGCACCTGAGCAATTGGGCTAAAGAAGATTTTCTCCTGTGGGGAGGAATAAACAAGCCTAGGAAAATGGAATGTGAGGACGGGGGATGAGAGGGTAGCTTGAAAGGATAGGAAATCAGAGAATATTTCATCATGAAGCCAGCCTGTTTTCAGGAGAGGGTGTATGCTGGCTCAGCCTGAAGGTGCGTCCAAGTTCAGGAGTTTTGGAGGAAGGAGAAAAAACTGACCATGTTTCATTAAGGAGCATTTTATTCTGATTGATTAGTGGCACAAGCAGTTCAGCCAATCATTTATAAAAGGGGATTTGGAGGGTCTGTGTCTGGCCTTGTGAGAGGTAAATGTGTTGTGGGGTATCTGTGAGTGTTACTAAGTCTTCTGGGGAAGGATGTTCCTTTGCAGTAAGCCATTTCCAAGAACACAAAAAGGGGGATTTCTTAACTGTCACTGTTTTCCAGGAGCACAGGGCTTAGGTAAAATTCAGTGTTGACAGAAGTGTCCTATCATCTATTCTTCATTGATTGGGGAGAATTATCTTTCACAGAGTATGAATGGTTCTCAACTTGTATTTCACTTGATGATATATTTTGACAGAAATTCAGCTTTGACTCAGGTTTACTCACTAATTATTGAAGTACAGTGGAGCCATAAAAATTTTTTGTGGGAACCATGTGACTCCTATACCCTAGATTCATTATTTCCTATGGATATTTTAAATTTTTTCTTACTTTAAAGAGAAGAAATAAAGTATTATTTCATGCATGATCATGGTAATGCCCCAAAGTTTTACATTGTACCAGTTGAGAATATTTCAACTGTTACTCTACAGACCTAAAAGGCATATTTGCACTGCCCTTAGCCTGTGTTCTCTCCTTCCCATTTTATAATGGTCAGAATACAACAATTTTCTGTTCACAAATAATTTCTCTTCCTCTTCACTCCTGGGATCAAAATAAAAATCTAAGTCACTTCTAGCCTATAGCATTTTGACTGAACTCTGTCAACCAGGAAATAAGGATAACTTTTTCATTCTTTTCCCAGGTATTTGACAATTTTCTATAGTCAGAAGCAGTTTTGTCATTAAGAGTTTAGTGACTTTTGAATGAATCTGTAATATGGAGACAGTAATTAATGTTTGAAAAATTCTGTTAATTTTTCTTGTACAAAAATCCTTTAATGGCACAGTTCAAAATGCCTCATCACTAAAGAATTCTGGATTATTGGTGATATATAAATGTTGAATAAAGGGAGGAATATTGGGAGACAAAATTATCTGGGACTATGAAGGACTACTCACCTAAGAGTAAAATATTTAATGTTCTGATAGGTTTGACACATTCAGATTTGATTTGAACCACTGTTGATGAAACAGATCCAACACATTGGATGGAATTCAGCTGCACAAGAACATAAAGTGGTCAGTGTTAAAATCAGTCAAGGCAAGCACATCATGATTTCAGGTGGCTAGGACTCTAGGAGCAGAACAGCAGCTAGCACTTAGGTGTATGGAGAAGACGCTCCAAAGTCAAGCCTGGGAAGGACTGAGTCAGATGCCAGGTCAACAGCCAAGAGGTCCAGCATTCTACTATCCAGACTCAGTGCATAATTGTGGTTCTAAATAGGAAATTGGATCAAGCTGACAGAGATTGAGGGAAGAATGCCTGAATTTCAAAAAAACAGCCCTAGAAACATATAGATAGCAACCTCTGGATAGTTTTCTTATCCTGGTCAGCGTTGGCTGCAGAAACCAGGTGAGGCCAGCAACGTATCGAAGGGACTCAATGCCAGCAGCCAAGAAGGCCTAAAAAAAAATGAGTCGGTTCAATGTTTACATAATTCTGGAAAGCCTCTTTATCAAGCTTAAGCAAATTATCACTTTCACTTAATATTCTCAATTCACACTTGTACAACTAAGGTTTATATAGATAGTGTCTATATTTGCCATGAATACATGCATATGTGGCAGCCCTGCTTTTGACACTTAGTACATTTGTTTATACTCTGCCATTTACTTTCCTCCATTTTGCCTAATTTTGCAATATGATAATGGGAAAATATACCTGCAGTTTGCATTTTATTTTCATTACCTCTTGTCAAGAAAAAAAAGTTTAGTTTATAATCAATTATTACAATGTTATCCTATTCTGAATTCTGCGTGTGGACATGTTTCCTTCAATTAGCAGAGTATTGACAGTTTGAAAAAATGTACTTAGGCAGATCATGTATTCTCCAGTTTTCTATAGTCCTGACAACTCCATTTTGTGTTAACCCAGCTGCTGCCTAACTTTACAAAGCCTGCCTGGCCACAGAGCCATTTAAAATTTAAACCTTTGCTTTATATGCATGGAATGGTATGAGGACGAAGGTAAGCACTGGAAAGAAAAATGATTTTTCACGTATTTGAATCTGAAAACCTATTTTATGCAGAACCAAACTAAGCATCTGATACACTGCGTCCTTACAAATAGAGTTATAATCACTTTGGAATTAAATAGGAAGAGGTCCTATACTTAAATAAAGCTTTCTTTATTATATTTTTTCTATACTATATAGCCATATTAATTTATTTTCCCCCTTTGCTTTCATGATATCAAAGCAATGCATACTCATTTTGTGAGTTTTCAAAGTGCAGAAAAGAGTGGAGATATAGGAAAATTGACTCTTAAATACATCATACAGATGTAACCAATGTTGAAATTATGGTATATTTCTTTCATATTTTTTATACATCTTTATGTATCTATGTATACA
This sequence comes from Delphinapterus leucas, assembly GCF_059928025.1. Taxonomy (NCBI): domain Eukaryota; kingdom Metazoa; phylum Chordata; class Mammalia; order Artiodactyla; family Monodontidae; genus Delphinapterus; species Delphinapterus leucas. Next base: position 23,263,759 of record NC_143133.1, read on the forward strand.
TCTTATATATCATACCTATATATGAATATAAATATGCAGATATCTAATCTCTTTTTTAATTGAAAATGGATCAAAACAAAAGGGACAAAATGTCTTAGTACTGTTTTATTTTATTTTTGTTATTTTCATTCGATTTAATTTTTAGATTCCCCATATAAGTGTAACAAATTATTTGTCTTTTTGTGTCTGACTTATTTCACTTAGCATAATGCCCTCTAAAACCCTCCATGTTGTTGCAAATGGCAAACTCATTCTTTTTTTAAATTTTATTTCATTTACTTTTTTATACAGCAGGTTCTTATTAGTCATCAATTTTATACACATCAGTGTATACATGTCAATCCCAATCTCTCAATTCATCACACCACCATCCCCACCCCCCCACGGCTCTCCCCTCTTGGTGCCCATACGTTTGTTCTCTACATCTGTGTCTCAACTTCTGACCTGCAAACCGGTTCATCATTTCTAGGTTCCACATACATGCGTTAATATACAATATTTGTTTTTCTCTTTCTGACTTACTTCACTCTGTATGATAGTCTCTAGATCCATCCACGTCTCAACAAATGACTCAATTTCATTCCTTTTTATGGCTGAGTAGTATTCCTTTGTATACATACACCACATCTTCTTTATCCATTCATCTACTGATGGACACTTAGGCTTCTTCCAGTCTTGGCAATTGTAAATAATGCTGCCATGAACATGGAGGTACATGTATCTTTTCAATTAATGTTTTTGTTTTCTTTGGATATATACCCAGCTGTGGAGTTGCTGGATCATTTGGTAGCTCTAATTTTAGTTTTTTTGAGGAACCTCCATACTGTTTTCCATGGTGGTTGCACCAATTTACATTCCCACCAACAGTGCACAAGTGTTACCTTTTTTCCCTCATCCTCGCCAACATTTGTCATTTGTGTTATCTTTGATGATAGCCATTTTGACAGGTGTGAGGTAATGTCTCACTGTGATTTTGATTTGCATTTATCTGATAATTAGGGATGTTGAGCAACTTTTCATGTACCTGTTGGCCATCTGCAAGTCTTTTTTGAGGAAGTGTCTATTCAGGTCTTTTGCTCATTGTTAGTCAGGTTGTTTGTTTTTGGCACAGAGCTATTTATATTTTGGATATTAACCCCTTATTGGTGCTATCATTTGCAAATATTTTCTCCCATTCTGTAGGTTGCCTTTTTGTTTTTTTGATGGTTTCTTTTGTTGTGCAAAAGATTTTAAGTATAATTGGGTCCCATTTGTTTATTTTGGCTGTTCTTTTCCCATAGGAGACTGATCCAAAAAACGTTGCTACGATTTATGTTAGAGTGTTCTGCCTATGTTCTTTTGTAGGACTTTTATGGACTCTAGTCATACAGTTACGTCTTTAATCCATTTTGAGTTTATTTCTGTATATGGTGTGGAAAAATCATCCTAATTTCATTCTTTTTACATGTAGCTGTCCAGTTTTACCAGCATTACTTATTGAAGAGACTGTCTTTTCCCATTGTATATTCCTGCCTCCTTTGTCATAGATTAATTGACCATAAGTGTGTGGGTTTTTTTCTGGGCTCTCTATTCTGTACCATTGATCTGTGTGTCTGTTTTTGTGCCAATATCATATGTTTTGATACCTTTGTAGTATAGTTTGAAGTCAGGGAGTGTGATACATCCACTTCTGTTCTTTTTTCTCAAGGTTACTTTGGCTCTTCAGGGTCTTTTGTGTTTCCATACAAATTTTAGAATTATTTGTTCTAGTTTTGTGAAAAATACCACTGGTATTTTGATAGGGATTGCTTTGAATTTGTAGAGTGCCTTCGGTAGTATGGTCATTTCAACAATATCAATTCTTCCAATCTGTGAACACAGTATATCTTTCCATCTGTGTATGTCATTCTCAATTTCTTTCATCAGTGTCTGAGTAGAAGTCTTTTATCTCCATAGTTAGAATTATTCCTAAGTAGTTTATTCTTTTTGATGTGATGGTAAATGGGGTTATTTTCTTAATTTCTCTTTCTAATAGTTCACTGTACCTGTATAAAAATGCAGTAGAATTCTGTATATTAATTTCATGTCCTGCAAATTTACTGAATTCACTAATGAGGTCTAATAGTTTTTTTGTGGCGTTTTTACGATTTTCTATGTATAGTATCATGTCATCTGCAAAGACAGTTTTCTTTCTTTCCAATATGGGTTCCTTTTATTTGTTTTCCTCTGTGATTGCTGTGGCTAGGACTTCACAGTTACGTTGAATAAAATTGGTGAGAGTGGGACTTCTCTTGTTCCTGATCTTAGAGGAATTGCTTTCAGCTTTTCACTGTTGAGTGTCACATTAAGTGTGTACTTATTATATATGGCCTTTATTATGTTATGTTCCCTCTATATCCACTTTGTGGAGAGTTTTCATCATAAATGGATGTTGAATTGTGTCAAAAGCTATTTCTGCATCTATTAAGTTGATCATGTGATTTTTATTCTTCAATTTGTTTATGTGGTGTATCACATTGACTAATTTGCAGATATTAAACCATCCTTGCATCCCTGGGATGAATCCCACTTGATCATGTTGTATGATTCTTTTAATGTATTGGTGAATTCAGTTTGCTAATATTTTGTTGAAGATTTTTGCATCTATGATCATCAGTTACTGCCAACCTATTGGCAGGCAGAGCCTGTCCTGCTGTCTCTGGCTATGGGACCCAGGGCTTCCAGAGCTGGTGTCTGCCTGCTGGTGGGTGGGGCCAAGGCCCAGGGCTTTCTGGGGCTAGTGCTGGCATACTGGTGGGTGAAGTTGTGTCCCAGGATCTCTGGCTGCAGGGCCCTTGGGGTCCCGGAGCTGGTGTCGGCCTGTTGATAAGCGGGGTCAGTTCCTGATACAGCTGGCTGTGGGGTCTGGGGCATCCTGAAGCTTCTATTGGCCCACTGGTGTGGGGTCCAGATCCTGGGGCTGCTGGCTGAGGGGCCCAAGGTGTCTCAGAGCTGGTGTTAGCCTGCTGGTGAGTAGGCTGTGTTCTGCCATGGCAGTTTCCTGGGCTAGGATCATCCTGGTTTGTGTGGCAGCCCACTGGTGGGCAGAGCTAGGTCCCAGGGTCTCTGGCTGCAGGGCACTGGGAGTCCTGGGGTTAGTGTCTATGCATTGGTATGTGGGGGCAGGTCCTGAGCTGTCTGGTGGACAGGATGTGTCCTGGGATGGCTGTGGGCTCAGGGAGTCTGAAGGCAGCCTGCCTGCTGGTGGGTGGGGCTGTGTCCCTGCCCAGCTAGTTACTTGGTGTGAGGTGGCCCAGCACTGGTGCCAATAGGCTGGTGGGTGGTGCCAAGTCCCAGCGCTAATAAGCTAGATGAAGGTTTCAAAAATGATTCTTGCCAGCACCAGTGTCCACGTGGTGGAACAAACTCTTCAGAATAGCTGCCACTAGTCTCTATTTGCCCAGGGTGAGCTCCATTGCCTCCTACCTTTCCAAGAGATTCCCCAAGATCAGCAGGGGGTCTGACCCAGACTCCTTTCAAATTACTGCTTCTGCCTTGGGTCCCAGAGGGTGTGTGATTCTGTGTACACCCTTTAAGAGTGGAGTCTCTGTTTCCCATAGCCCTCTGTGTCTCCCAGAATTAAGCCACACTGGTCTTCAAAGCCAAACATTCTGGAGGCTCCTTTTCCCACTGCAGAACACCTGGGCTGGGCAACCCGATGTGGGACTCGGACCCATTGCTCCTTGGGGAGAACCTTTTCAATTGTAATTATCCTCCCATTTGTGGGTCACCCAACTGGGGGTGTGTGTCTTTTTGGGGAAGGAGAGTATGTATCTTGACTATACTGGGACTCTGCCCCTCCTGCCCATCTCCTTGTGGTTCTTTCTTTATATCTTTAGTTGTAGAAGATTTTTTTCTGCTAGATTCTGTTTTTTCTCATCACTAGTTGCTCTGTAAATGGTTTTAATTTTGGTGTGCCCTTGGAGTGGGCTGCTCAGTGTCTTCTTACTCTGCCATCTTGGCCAAGTTCCTCCCAATGTCTTATTTTAAATGGATATTATTCAAAACACAAGAGGACTGTTGTAAATAATAATGCATGATAATATTATTGTGTATATGTTTTATATTATAGTATGTATAAAACAGCTTTTTATTCAGCATAAATTATCTTGACTTGAGTGATTAAAAGTGATTTGAGGCATTGATATGATTTATACTGTATGTGATTTATATATTTTGGAAATATGTAATTATATAAATAATACCCATATTTGTATTCCTCTGATTTCCTAGAGTTGATGCATTTCAGTAAATAAGAAGTCAAAAGGCTATATTATAAAATTATTTTAATTTATTTATCTGTTTTAAATTAGAGTCATGAGGAGAGATTAGAAATTAACTATTTAAATTTAATAATTTAGCAGACCATGATGTTTAGTCACAGAATAAATGATCTAAGTTTAAATTACTAAGGATAGACCTGGAACCAAATGTTAATTCATTTTTTAACTGTATTTTTAACTAATAAAGCTTTACTTTGTATTAAATATTTAAAGATAGATTATTTTTTGGTAGAAAAAATTTATTTAAATTCTGAAGATTTTAGGTATCAGCAGTAAAAAGAGGCTGTGTGATCTAGCAGTATACCACATCTTCCATTGGTAACTGTCTACATTGCCGGTACAACAAAATACAGAGATTATGTCAAGAGAAGTAAAACCTATTAGTAATGATAGTATCATAAATAATTGCCTGTTCTGGAGCAGTGGTTTCTGTTGTGGAGTAATGCTTCAATGGGGCACAGAAAAAGACAATTGAGCTGTTGTTCATACTTTATTTTCTAGTAAGAATAAGAGAGAAGTTAGTCCTTAAACTGGACAGGGAGTAGGTATCTTCACAGTTCATAAGTTGTCCAGCCATAAGTTCATATGAGAAGCAGACCTGACAAGTATTTTCAGTCAAAACACTACCATGTATTAAAAAAAAAAAAAATTAACATCTTAATAAAAGTATTCATTTTCTCAAGAAGGCAAGAGACCTAAAATTTTTAAATTCATGGTTCAAAATGTGCCCTTACACAGCTCATTGTCAGATTGGTCACATTTCTACAGTGGCTTTTGCTGCCAATGACCCAATGGTGGAAAGTCTGTTATTGTTTATGGCTTATGTCTCTCATCTGTCTTCAGAGGATTGTGACGTGTTGCAATTTATTTGTGCCGAATTTAATGGATAGTTCAGATCTTTGTTTTATCTTTGCTACCTATCACAAAATACACAAGTGGATTAAACTTTTCCAAAACTAAACTCTAAGTTGAAAAGTAAAACTAATGCTGTAAATAAAAGTGGACAAGTTCAATGGCAGAGCTGTGATTTATTTGTTTTAATATTCTTCAATGCCAGAATATAAGAAAAAATGAGAGCAATATAACCATACATATAAATGAGTTGGTCAAAAATTCAAATTATAAAGAGAGGTATATATGTATACTGTTAAAAATCAACCTTACTCTGAAGCATATTTGCCCTGAGATATTTGTGAATTTCTGAGCACATTTACTTAAAATAAATCTACTTAAGTATTGGTAATATGTGTTTACAATTTCAATTTATAATAGTTATTTTGGTTTTCCTATCTATACAGGGTCTGAAACCTTTTAATTTTGCTCCTGAAACTCTAGTGTCTAAAACAGTGTCTGGAACATAATAGAATTTCACTAAATATTTATTGAGTGAATGAATATTATGCATGGAGATAAAAATAATGAATATTTTGCACACCTATATAAATATTAAAGATATAAATAGCATATGTATATGTGTGTGTACATAGATATATAAATATAATTGTTAACTGCATCTGTCAGTGTGAGATGCATAATCTACTAATGTTATGTAAAACCAACCCAAATCAGCATCACTGCTTGGATAATTATATCTAGGTATCTTGAATCAGATAAGCCATTTGAGTTTATCCAATCTGACTATACTTGTATTTGTATCTGGGAAGAATACTTCCGGCCCCTAAAACATAATTGTTGTAAAGCAAAACCATTAGATGAGCTGGAAAAAGGCACATAGCTCCTGGAATTAGAATGGCACATGATGGGTGAGGAGACAATGTTATAAAAGCTTCCTGTTAGGGAAGCTGGAAAGAGAGGGTTTGGCCACAGTGTCAGAAAATGTGAAAGATAAGCAGAGCAGGTAGCATTTGATCCACTGAGGAAAGAGAACTTCAAAGGCTTACTTTCACCAAACATTGTTGTAGATGCTTCCTCATCAGCCCCCTCACCATATGAGAGGCGTGTTTTCCCTGAATGATAAGAACCAGACATAAATAGTATTCCACAGCCTATTTTATTTAATTTAAATTTTTTTGTATCTCTCAAATACTGCAAAAATGTATTTTCCACCTCTCCTTTTTTACAATTTCCATTTTTTTCCCGTAATGCTCACAGAAACTTTCTTTAGAGAAAGCATGTTGGTTATTACCTGTTGACCTCTTCCTTTTTAAATGTCTTTAGATCAATTTTATAAAGAAATTTTTCAACAGCGGTAAAATATAGTATTTCCTTTTGTTTCTAAAGAAAGTTTATGCTGTTAATAGCATATCTTAAATTCATTGGTAACATGAAAAATGACAATCCTTTTCATTTATGAAGAATTCTAGTTTTAGCTTCACATTTTGAAATCAAACTTAATTTTTACTTATAAAAGCACTCAAGTTTCAAAGGGCTTAGCTAATCAAGAAAACATTAGGATACCACACACTGAATTCCTTGAGAATGTCTAATGCTTGGAGTCAGGTGTTTTTTTTCTTTCTGCTTTTGAGAAACACTGATTAAAGTTGACAGATTTTTAGTTCCAGGGAATGGAGTTCAATGTTTTGTGGTATATGTCAACGAGTTAAAAGGGAAATTTAAGTCCATTTATTCATTAATAACAAACTTTCATTGTACTAGCTGCTAATATTGTGCTGGTGAGTAAAAGAATCTTGGTTACTGTCCTTGATCTGGCAGGGATGGCAGATGAGAAACAAGCAAGAACGGTGCATTAATATTTAAAATGAGATATGAAGACTTTTTAAGGAGGTGGCAATGAAGTGTGCCTTCTGTTAAGAACTGAGTTTACATCAATTCACTTCAAGAAATATAAGTGAACTGAGTTTACATCAATTCACTTCAAGAAATATAAGTGCAGTGATACATACAAGGCTGTAGAATAGACAAAGATACAAAGAAGAAAAGTAACAAGCATGGACCACAAGGAGGTTGCTGAATGATAGCATCCATGCTTGTTTTTTTAAAGATAAGCCTTTCTTTCTTATTTATTTATTTATTTCTGACCACACCAAGCGGCACGTGGAACCTCCCTGACCAGGGTTCCAGCCTGTGCCCCTGCAGTGGAAGAGCGTAGTCTTTAACCACTGGACCACCGTGAGTTCTGTGCTTTGCTGAAATGAGTGCTAAATTCAGCTTTTAACTTACTACATTACCTACTTATTACATTATGTAGCTAATAAGAAGTTAATCTTATCTTTTCACGGTAAGTTACTCAGACAAATAATTTCCTCTTTTTTTTCCAAGTAGAATTCTAGTTATCAATAGAATTGATTTGGGGGAGGGGAGTATTTTTACTTTTAACAATGAAAAAAATTACCGTGAATTCAATAATGCTTAAATGTGTTTTATTCAGAGGATACTTGCTATATATTTGAAGTCTATATGTATGTTATCTACGTAATGGAAGTATTGTGCATATATGGTTGCAGTGGCTTATTGTTAAAGCTGGAAAACATTACTATATTTGCCTAAACTGGAAAACATCACTAAATTTGACTTTATTTCATGGTGATGGAAAATCTCATACAGTAAAATGTGTTTGATGTTTCAAATATGTAAAAGATATGTTGAGTGTGTGTGTGATACACACTGTCATTTACATTTGAGAGATGCGTATATATTTATATTGTACATGTGACTGAATTTTTAAGAACTTATTTAGTTTTAAAAGCAGCACTTGACACAAATGAAATAGATATCACCTCAGGGGAAATCGAGGCTTAGAATGGTTTGAGGACTTCTCAATATCACACAGCTGTGAGAACTAAAGTGAAAGATTGACCCTTACTTTGTTAACCATTATTCAGATTCATATTATTAGTTTCTTATGCTGAATTTATATTCATATAACCTAGAAATATGCCTTTAAAAGGCATTGGCACATTTTCTAAATTATGCTTTTATATTCATGTAAATACCAGTGACAACCTCGAATTTGTTGATTTTATTGTAATGAGGATTGAGGAAGGTGGGCAGCTGTTTTTTGAATTAAGCAAAAGAAGACACTAAGAATCTATCTTGGTATATAAATATTTTGCAGTGTTTGATGATCTATGTGAAATCCCAGTTGGGCACTAAGAAATGTTCTATATTTTCTCAGATTTTCTTCTAGCCATGAGATTCTGTACACTGATATGAATGATGCTGGTAATGTTGAAATAGTGTGTTCTAAGTTTGGGGAATTTAGTTGTCATTGGCTTAAAATAGGTTTTTGTGCCTGAATCACAAAGCATTCTTTAACTTGGACCCTAGGCACTTCTAGTCTGGAAGGAAGGTGTACAGATTACCACTGTAAACTTAGTCTAGCTCTCAACATCTGTAATTTTAAACGAACCTTTAATGACATACTACATTCTGCTGTCATCTCAGTTAATCAAGTATCCCCTTCAATTGGAAGTTGATGCTTTAGTGGATTTAACAGATTGTACAATGAAAAGGTTAACTGAAACAATTAGACACTATTCTGTAGCCTGAAAGCAAATAATGTCACCTGCCAGAAAAACTAGAAATAGCAGGTGAATCACCCCAGGAGCATATTTCTTATGCTCTGATTCCATGTTGTTTGACTACTCATAACTGCCAGGGGCTGAAAAGAGCCTAAAAAGGACTTACTTATAGGAATTAAATGGTGAAACCAACAGAGTGAAATGATAGAGAAAAATCTCAATTTAATAGTTTGGAAAATTATGCTTTTTGGTAAGATGGATTTGTAATTTTTTTAAAATGCAATTTAAAAGTGTAATAATAATGAAAAAAATCCAAGCAGTGATCCCTCTATGAGAAGCATGTCCACAGGTTCTTTGCTTGAATGTTTGGAGGGAAATATTTGAAGTAAACAAAGCTTCTTACATTTCCAGAAAATATCTGCAGGTGGGGGAGATGGTGTTCTTTTGAGGGGTATTTGTGACTCCACTGTAACTCCACTGTAACTCAGATTCTGTTTACCAGTCTAACTGTAATTCCATCTTCTCAGCAACATTGTTTGTCTCCACATTCTGTTGCTTGTGTCTTTTCCAACAGAAAAGCCTTCTCTGACGCACCACTGTAATATATTTCCAAACCTGCAATGTCCACTCACATGCAGGTGCTCCACTGTGATATTTCCAGTTTAAGACATTAGGAGTAATGACATTATTGCTGTTGGAGAGCTTCCTTTTATGTGACTACTTCTCACTGGGGCGAGAGGAGATCTCAGCTTAAAAATGCCTTTTCTATTTATCCAATTCAGAAGGATAGCACTGCCTCTTCATTATGACACTGAAGAGAATATAAATTAATATATTAACAGGTAAACACCATAAAATAAAAGACCATCACTGGTTAGGGGATGCTATTTGGGCATACTATTTTGTCTCTTTTTATTCAGAATTCTAATTACAGCTATTATGTATTAAATCTTTTTTTTGGTGCTAGATATTGCAGGGCTTTTTCACATAACACCCATTTTATATGCTCATTATGAAAAGGAGCAAATGGAAGCTCAGGCAAAATTCCTTCCTAATGTTTCAGAGCTGTAGCACTATTGTTAGACTGAAAATAGCAAACTGTCAATGCTGAGCAACTCTCATACCTTGCTGATGAGTGTGTGAAACGGTATAACCACTTGGAAAATAGTTTAGTTTTATCTACTAAGTCCGAACATATGCATACCCTATGAAGCAGAAATGTTATATCAAGATATAAACTCAAGAGAACTGAATTCACACATGCAACAAGAGACATGCTGTTACTATTATAACAAAATGCTTTGAGAGGAAGATAAGATGAAGGAAGTCACTGTGTTTCAGTCTGGCTTCAGCTTCTTTGAGCGTTACTTTATAAGAACACTCTCTGAGTCAGTAGGTAAGATCAAGAGATACCTCAAAAACATGGGACTCAGGGTGGTTGGAGATTTTAGCATGGGGCTTACATATTTATTTAAGGAATGACATATTTAAGCATTATTGAATTCACGGTAATTTTTTTCATTGTTAAAAGTAAATATTTAAGGCAAATATTGGAAAGCATAAATCAGCATAAGACCCTTAAAATTCAAGCAATAGGAGTGTGTAATCTGATATCTTTTCCAACTTTGTGATTAATCACCTACTTGCACTTGCATAATAATACTTGCTAAGGACAAATACCTTGAATAGCTAGTAGAGCAAAATCGTTGCTTTCAGAAAATAGTTTACAAAAAGTATGTTTCTGTAATATACGTTGGCGGAGTCCAAACCTCATATTAAGTTTTACTCCTAAAAAATCCTTTTTTTTGTTTGCAAACGTAATTTTTTGAAAAAGAACTTAACACCTTGGGTGACATGACTTGAATTTCATTTTAATGTTGCTTTGATAACTTATCCATTACAATCAAGTACGTGCTCTGTTTTCTATCCATATTTATTGAACTGCAACAAAAAATGGAAATGTATCCAACCCTTTCCCTCTTTTCCCTCCCAATAGCCCATATGTATGTTGCAAATGCACTGTTCAGAGGAAATATGGAAGTGTTCCTCGATCCACAGGGAAGTGCATAGAATAAATTAAATGAATCAGCATAGTATACCCTTTGATCTAATGAGTCCAATATGAGTAGTAGTTCAGGACATTTGGTAGGAATTAAAGGATACAGATCCTTTCTCTGGATGGTGTTTTGTGCACTTGTAAGAACTAGAATAAAAGTGCTGTATTTATTTTGCTATCATGATCTGAGAATGAATTTGACTTATGAGTAGGACAGAGCTAAGGTAGTCGCTCTCTCTCTCTCTCTTTCTCTCACGTGCGTACACACACACACACACACGCACATGCACACAAACAAGATGTGGAGTCTTTATAAACTGAATGTTAACCCTGACACATCTCTTGACATTTAGTCGTGTGGGACATTTTCCTGCATCTTTTGCTAGTTTGATTTGGTATTATTAAATTTTCAATCAAAACTATATAACTGATGCCATATTTGGTACCAAGAATGAGGTTTCACAAGTAACAGGCTCTAAAATACTGGATTGCCCGAATTCTGTTAGGATATGGTAGGTGAGAAATTGAAGATACTAGTTATTTAATTGCTCAACATAAGGTTAAAGGATTTTTCTTTTACTGTGGATCTCATACCATGTACCTACTGAGGCTTTGGTATTAGGGGAAGTGAGTCAAAAAGGTTTCTAATGCTAGAACCTCTACTAAGAAAGAGCCAAGCTTGCTTTGCAGCTGTTTTCTGAGTCAGAGAGAGAAGGAAAGTTTTGCTAAGAGTTGCTCTTCTGTTTTTGGTCTACAATCCAAATGTACTGAGAGTTTGATAATTCAGGTACTTGAATGGTCAGACAAGCTTGATTTTGTACAGGAGGTGAAGACAGTGTTAACAGGGAAATGGGAGACTTAATAGGAGAAAATATGGGGAACTAAGAATTACATGACTCCACTGGCCTAAAAGCCATGAGCGTCATCTTAAGAATTCCCTGCATGATAAAATAGCTAACTTCTTACATTGTGGAAATGAAATAAAAATGTAGGCTTAGGGCAGGTATATAAATAGGCATATTATACCAACCCAATCATTAATTCAAATTGCTCCAAGAGACAGACTGCTTTAAAAAGATCCAGATGAATAATCAGAGCACAGAAGATCAGTAACAACTACTAGGAGGGAGAAACCTCCAATTCTAGTTCTAGGTTCAAGGTCCATGATTAAGTATGATTTCTGGTCTGGTTTACTAGAACATGGAATTGGCCAAATATAAATAGACCTAGAGTTAGCTGTGATTTTAAAGGAGATATATTTATAAATAAACCCAGGCCTGGTAACTAACAACCTATGATTGGTCAATTGTGTATTTCCTAGGCACCCAAAGTTGCACTAAAAGAGCTGGGATGCTCAAAACAATATAGCCTCAATTGGATAGTCTCTCAAATGCCAATTGCAATTGTTTACATAGAATAAAATTGACAAAGATTATTCTCGATATTGACAGAATTAGGGTTCATGTAGAAAATGGATCTAGGAGGCCCTCACTAGAGTTAGAACCAATACTGCCAAATTGGCCATTCAAGGCCATTCTAGAGCGGTAGATGCCTTTGACTTCTGCTTAGGAGGTGATGATACGTGATGTATATCAGTGGCTAATTTTCCTCATAATCAAATGAGAATTTTTATTGGACAGTATTAGAGTATATTGGAAGGCAATAACTTAGCATTGATCCCTAATTTACTAGGTTATCAAGAGCTCAATGCAGAACTAATAGAACTGCCATCATCCAGAAATCCTGGATGCAGAACTGGTTACAGTATATTTAAGTTAGGGAGGGAGACAGTAGGTTTCAAGTGGGTGCTTCTTATTTAGTATATGTTTGGGAAGCGAAGAGGTGAAGCACAACTGCCACCTTTGCTTGCTGTCCTAGCATCCATCACTCTTTCCTCTTCCTGTCTGCTTCTATTTCCATCAAAGAGCCATTTGCTTTGAGAGAGGTTGGCTTCAGTGTTGGCTCCAGGGTTTGAGTACATTATTTAGCTTACTATTATAGGTGTTACTGAAACTTTCACAGACCTGAAAGAACCTTTAAAAGCATCCGATCTCCTTCATAGAACTTCTTGTGTTTTAGCCCCTTCATTTCCTGTAAATGTTGTTCTAACATGACCAAAAGGAAGCCAACTACTCATGGCAATGTTACTTTTTAGCACTCTAGAAAAATGATTTGGTAAGAGAGAGATGTGTTGTTAAAGTAAGGTGTTATTAAATATATATATATATAAAATGTTCTTTACTCTATGACCACAAGTAAATAAAGGTAGCTATAAATAGCATTACTCAAATTATTTCCAAGCATTCTTTCTTAATGGGACCTATAAGGCTAAATTCAAGGCAGAGAGAAATATTTAGATAACTAGGTTTTTTAAAAGTTCCAAGAATGTGTCTTATGGAAAATAGTTCTCGAAGATAATATTGTGTGAACTCTTTCTTGTCATATTTCTTTCAGTGCTGGCCTAAGATTTTTAAAAAGTAACTATATATTATAGGATTTATATGCACAAGAAATAAAAAAATATTTTTGTAACATCCTCCCTGAGGGAAAACTTTTTAGTGTTATTTATTGAGCTGCCAGTGATTAAACTCGGTTTACTATAAAACATGGGGGTGGACATGGTCCCCGAACCTTGCAAAGTATTTGAGTTTCAGAGGTGTTTTAAATTTTTGTTGAATGGTAAAAAGTTTCTGACTTCCTATGAATCAAATATGCCCTTTGATTTCCTGATGCTTTCTAGCCAGCATTCTGTTTAATTGTTCAACTTTAGGGAAATATATCCAGTGGTTTCGCCTGTGAATCATAATTACACTGGTTAAAAGCATTCTTGGGGCCCGTTCTCCTCTCATTTAGCACCTCCCGTGGTACAGAGTGCGGAGTCTACCCTGCCTTCAAAAGTCCTCCTGTGCTTGGATCCTCCTAGTGGGGCAATGAAAACACGCTGAGCATTTGGTCCTTCAGTTCCCATTACAATCCCTCTGAATTTCAGTTGGCAGACGATGAGACACTATTTACTTAGATTATATTTAAGGAGGAACTCTGTGAAGTACTTGAAAGAAAACTGCCAAGATAAAACCTTCTGGGGAAGAACTTATTTTATTTTATTATTATTATCCATGACATCTGAATATATATCATGAGATTGTTTAACAGAATGAGCCTGATTTTCTTTCTCCTCCACAGAAAGGATAGCAGATTGGCATAAAAACATGGCGCATGAGAAGCTTGGCTTGGCTTCATATAGAGTGTGTGAGGACGTAATTTTACCAAATGAAGAGTGTGCACCATTGGGCAGACTTTCAGACCTGCTGCGCAGGAATTGATCAAGCTGCAGCCGAGTCTTGCCCTTTTGTGCATTGATCTTCTCCCCTCTGTGTGATCACACAGTATGTCCAGGATTAAGAGAAGAACACAGGAAAGCCTCAGGGAATCGATGGACGGTGGAGAGTATTCTCTAATCCTATCATTTTGGCCTCATGTTTAGAAGTAAGAGGTTGAGTTGTTAACATACTTATGGGATCAGATTGTTTATTTAGATAAAAATTCATAACAATCATTCTTGGTCATTTTGTGGGAGATCAGACAGGATTAGATTGAGGCTAAGAAGCCTCTCTTCAGGAACATGCACATATGTGCCTATGCTACCACACTAGGTAAGGGTGTTTGCAAGTATGGAAAGGTGAATATGTGCAATTTTAGAAGTACTGATTTAAGGCACACATTTTATATTTCTACATGTCATTTCAGGTTTAAGGACTGGGAAAAAAATCTCCAGCAGGGAGACTGCAGTTGTCACTTCTGTTCTTTATAAGATAGCAGGTGCTTAAGGTTTTGTGGTTTCATGTGCCTGCCTCTTTAGCATGTTTCCAGGGCTGTGGTTCATAAGGCCAGGACAGTTAGTTTCATATCTTTAAGGAAGCTGAGAATTCTAAAGTCATGATCTGTAGTTCTGAATCATAGGCAAAGTACAGAGATGTGGGATAAAGGGGAGAGTTGATGATCTATTCAGAGTGCAAACACTCTACAAAAAAATCAATTAAATAATAGTGAATAAAACCAAATTTGACATCCCATCTATATAATTCAAAATGCAAAAATCTCTGAAAAACAAGGTGTTTTTTGTTCCTGGATATGTGTGATAAATTCATGTGACTTTAAAATCTGAGCTGAACTGATGGAGGATATGGAATCTTTATGCTACTTATCTTCAGTGCAGAAAGATCAGTATGTTTGTTAATGAGGTACTTCCCCAGATAATTCTGAGAATGTAATATAAATTATGATTTTGTACTATATTTCCTTTATAAAATCTGAAAAAAACCATTTCCTGAAATAGATCTGGACCAAGTCTAGACCTGTATTTTCATCTTTGTGTGCTAAAATAAGATATTAAGAAATACAAGTATATTTGAAAATCTCACACTGAATCATGCATCTAGATTTTTTAAATTAATTTAAAAAATATATCCCTTTTATATAAGATGTATATAAAACATTACCTTCACCTTGTCTTTTCCTGACATAAGAGAGGACCAACCAAATGGCATTACCTACTTAAGATAAGGATCCTTAATGTACCCTTGAAAAGAGTCCCTTGAGAATTCGTGTTCACTGGGCAAAGACAATCTGAATTGGTGGGGAAATTGTCAGGTATGGAGTCATAAACCATCTCCTTTAAAAACCATATGCTTTTAACTAATTCACTTAGATTTTATGAAACTCAGTATTCACACTTGAAAGTGGGAGATTATATATGTCACAGATTATTGAGAGGATTGAAGTAAGTCAGATTATAGAATGCATATAAAATGCTTAGGGAATTTCTATCTTATACACTTTTATAATCACCTCAGAGGGAGGTGGAAGACAGATTAAAAAAACGTAATATCTGAGAACATGCTCATAATTATTTTTCAAAGCTACTTTCATTAATAAGACACAGTAGATGAGAACTCTGATTATTCTCCCTTGCATTAGTGGTTATAATTTTGTATGCATGTGTATCAGAGTGCTATTCTAAGCACTGTGAGAGCCGTATGAGACAAGTAGTATTTTTGTCCTATTGCTTTATTGCAAATGAGAAAATGAAGGCACAGAGAAGTTAAGTAACTTGTCCAAGGTCACATGGGTAGTAAATGGCAGAGCCATGATTTGAATCCTGACAGCTTGAACTCATAACATTCATATTATGTTATATACACTTTGCTATAATGCCTCTCACTGAAAGTCAATTGTATGTGGATGTCTCTTACTACAGATGTGGCAAAGCATAGATGAAAATAGTTCCTTGTTGACAGAATAATTCTTCAATGAGATCCTATTTTCCATTCAGCAATTGTATTTTGCTATATTGAATGGTCATTGCAAGGGTGAAGAGAACTAATTATTAGTTTGTGGAAAAAAAGATCAAAGTCCACAGTTTGCTGTGTGGACCAAAATGAATTTTTTTTTTTTTACTTTTGTAGATAAAAATAGCATGTTTTATATTTCACTTATCTGGTTTTGGATGTAATCTTTCTGAAGCTCAAACTTCAAAAGTTAGCTTCTTTAATAAATGATAATGGCTTTCTAAATTAAAATTCTAGATTTGTTATATCTCTTTGAACTGGAGGCAATTACTTAGCTTTTTTGTGTCTCTTAAAATCACAACAATTAGTGATAGAGTTATGGTTTGAAGTCTGTGGTGTAGGGTTACAGAAGTTGTAAATGATTCAAAGGATAATGCATATATAATACTTAGAATTCCTAATTATTTTATTTTCATTGTTTCTGCAGACAATGAGCTGAAAAGATATTTAACCATTTTGTGTGATTCTTTTTACAACATGTAACGACATCTGTGATCAGCAGACAGTGCTGCCTTCATTTTCCTGAGCGGCCGAACAATTACTTATGAGATATGATCGCAGAAAGCTTTCCTGATTTAAAGAAAGCGCTGCAATATTGTCCCATAACATGAATTTCCTGTGCCTTAAAGTGCACCTCATGTATCATTCCATTCTTTTTAAGGCTCCTCTGTACTGTCTTTTCTTTTGTTACCCCAGCTGTTATTCAGTTCTTGGCTCTGTCAGCTGGATTGTGTGTGTTATTTAAGGTTAATTAAAATTAATGATGGATTATAAATTGAGGTGCAAAACTCAGAGCAGCAGCAAATGGGAAAATTTCAAACTAGTTGTATGAAGTCTATGGGACACCAAAAGTATTGGACATTGTCAAAGATAAAAGCAGAGCCTTGTGGGGAGTGTTGAGTTTATGCAGTGAAGTTGGCATCTACTTTTTGGTTCTAATTATATTCTCAACTATAAAATTCAGAAATCATTTTTACAAACAGACAAAATGATAGTTATTGCAGTCATTTAAGGGAGCACGTAAAGTAAACACAAGCAATAATAACATAACGCTGCATTTGGCAAGTGTGTTTATTTTTGGCTTCAAAATTTGTTTATTAGGACTTCCATGGCAAAAATAATGAACTTTGTATCTTTTCCTTAGATTTCACATATCTTTTAAATACAAAATAAAATATTAATTTTCTGGAATTATAATGCTTGATTTCAGTTGTTTGAGTGGCTCTTTAAAAAAAAAACAAAATGTACTTAACAGTCATTCAATATTTTTGATACTTGTATGTTATTTTATGTAACAGATATTGTGGGATTTCTCTATAAGTTCAATGCTGTGCCTATGGTTAAAAATAATTATAAGAACTCAGTGATTCAAATACTGAGCTTCCCAGTATGATAGCCACAAGTCATATGCCACAAACCAAATAATTAAAATGAAATAAATTTAAAAATTTATTTTTTATTTATTTAAATTTATTTAAAAATAAATTTTTATTTCCTCTAACACAGTAACCATATGTCAAGTACCAAATAGTCCCATATGGCTAGTGGCTAAAGTATTGAACAGTGCAGATGCAGAACATATCCATCATGGCAGAAGGTTCTATGAGACTGTGAACTTAATTAATTCAAAATAATTGTGCATGACTTTGGTAAATACTATATTAAATTGAAGTATTTGGTTTATGTAATTACATATTTTAACAATATGTGTATATTCTGATAATTGCAGTCCTTATCCTGACAATGTGGTCATTTTAGTAAGTCACTGAAAAATTGGGATTTACTGGAAATGAGTCATACTTTACCAGAGTAATGTAGGTTTATTAATATTTTTCTATTAATCTAATTTAAAAAATATTTTTTTGAACATTTTATTCTAACAAAGTTAATAAAATTCAGGAGGACTTAATCAAGTAATAAACATATAATTGTGAGTATATGCTAGGTTAAATGTATGACATCCTATTAGCTGTGGTTCAGAGAACTAAAACCCAGGACAAAACAAAGTCCTTAGTCTCAAACAGCATATAATCTAATTATAATATGGCATATATGCAAAAAGTTATAAGGCAAATATTATATTATAGGGCTTTTGATGAGAGATAACGGGGCTTGAAAATCAGGGAAGGTTTTGTGGAGAATGTGGGATTTTAGATAGGTCCTGATAATAGCAAGATAATAAAAACAATCTATGGTAAATTTCCGAAAACAACATGTTGACTGTTCAGTGTTTTGAGATACTTAATTTAAAAAAAACCCTGAAAGCAACATTTAGAATTTATCTAGTTGAATCATTCTCAGTTCTATCAGAACTAATATCTATTTTTAAACAAATATTTTTATGCCCCATGATCAAACTGGCTTTAACATTCTCCTAAGATTGATTAAACTTTAGACCGGTTTTTTCCTGACTATGGGCCCCTGACCTCCCTTTTCTTACTGCATTTACTTTGGAAAACTTGAGATTGAAAATTCTTTCTCTGACTTTAAAATGCAGATAAATCTCAGAAGCCTCTTGCCAGTTTTACAACTCAGGAATGCCTTTCCCAAGTACCTGGGAGCCATCCCTCTAAAAGGTAATCATCAAGAAAGATAGCACCCCTATCTCCCAGGTTCTGTGGGAGAGTAGGAGCCTAACGTGGATAAACAACAATTAGCAAACATACATGGCCTAATTATGTTTATCATCCTCTCCACTAATGTCCTCCAGTACTTTTCCATTGGCTCACCGTGCTTAAAACAGGGTTGAATTTAATCTCTCTCCCATATTGCAATAGTCTTGAATAAAGACTTCCTATATTTTTATCTCTATCCAGTGCAGTTTTTCTTTGAGAACCCATGTTAGTTTCCTATTGCTACTGTAACAAATTCCCACAAACTTACTGACCTGAAACAACACAAATTTTTTATATTCTGGTTCAGGAGTTCAGAAGTCCAAATGGGTCTCACTGGGCTACTGTCAAGGTGTTGGCAAGGCTGTATTCCTCTGGAGGCTCTAGGGAACCATCTTTTCCTTATTTTTCCAACTTCAAGAGTCTGGTTGCATTCCTTGGTTCTCAGCCCCATTCTCCATCTTCAAATCCAGCAACTGGATCACTGTGACCTCTGCTTCTGTCACCACATCTGTGACTCTGGATCTTCTGCCGCCTTCTTTCACTTATGAGGATCTTTGTAATAACATTGGGCCCACCTGGATAAACCAGGATAATCTCATCTGAAGATCCCTAACTCAGTCACATTTGCAAAGTCCTTCTTAGTATATAAAGTCACATAATCACATGTTCTGGTGATTAGGACACGGACATCTTCAGGGGAGGGGGATATTGATCTTCCTTGAAATATTTGGAAATTAAAATAATCTACCAGTAAATGTTTTTTTTTGTTTGTTTTTGTTTTTGTGGCACGCGAGCCTCTCACTGCTGCGGCTTCTCCTGTTGCGGAGCACAGGCTCCAGACGCGCAGGCTCAGTGGCCATGGCTCACGGGCCCAGCCGCTCCACGGCATGTGGGATCTTCCTGGACCGGGGCACGAACCCGTGTCCCCTGCATCGGCAGGCGGACTGTCAACCACTGCACCATCAGGGAAGCCCCTACCAGTAAATATTTTGAAAAAGCAAGATAATGCCCTGACTTTGATAAAAAGGAGTTATAAAAGTAATTTAAAATATATAATATATATGTATTTCAATATGTAAATGGGAAAGAGACACTCAAAAGTAAAGTGGTCAAATGCTTATATCTACTTGTAATGAATAAGTTTGAAGATAAGTAACACAAACAAACAGCATATAAGTATTGTCACTATTTTTTATATTTAACATTTGGAAGTAAAGGTTACATAGATTTATTCACACACATACACACACATACATGTATACAAAAATCATAATGAATGGGAAATATAGAAAAACAGACTCACTAGGGAGTGTTATATTAGTAAATACAACAAAAGTCTTTTCTGTCAGTAGTGTAATCTTCCAAAATGATGAACTAATGGGAAAAAAATAAGGTAAAATTATGCCTCAATAGTCAGGGAAGCTTCATATCTGGAAATTCAGTGGATACTGAAACCATCTAAAATGCTATGTATTTATATGTAAAATAAAATATTTTAGCTTTAGCTAATCAAAACCGGATTGTTTTACCCATATAAATAAATGCCTGATCATACAGTCAAAACTTGTGTGGGGTATACAGTAATTTTCATTGTTTACAGTTGTATGACATAATTTGAATTCCTGGTACCCATGCTCTAAATAATAGTATGCCCCTTGTACACACACACACACACACACACACACACACACACACACACACACACAGACACACAGACACCAGCATCCCAAACTTTCCAAAATAACTATTGCAGGCAACACTTCTCACCCCTGAAAGTCACCAGTCTTTCCAAACTTCTCATTTTATAGAGGAATACACAGCAGTTACCATTGATTAAGTGATATTTGGAGATTTAGTCTAGGAGCCATTTCAAGTGTTAGGGATACACTAAAGAACTAAATTTACCCAAATTTTCCTTTCTCATGGGATTTTGTTTTTGTCGTGAATATGACAAAAATAATTTACAACACAGAAAATTGTGTCATATACTAGAATTCGGTTGTTTATTCATAATGCAGTTATTAAACAATGTTTATTGTGTGCTTATTTTGATCCAGGCACAAAAGCATACTTGAAAAAAGGTAGTGCCATGCCAAGCATGCTAAAATTTTGGTAATTTATTTATTTATTTATTTTTGCTGTTGAGCAGTGAGACTGTTTTGAGCATTATCTGATTTGTATTTAAGTAAAATCACTCTGCTCAGCAGAAAATGGAGAATGGTATAGACAATTGGGAGGAGAATTAAATCAGAGGAACTGATTAAGAGTAGATTAGGTTAGAAATGATAGTGAGTCAAACTACAGTATGGCAGTAGGTAGGTAGAAGTGCATGGACTTCACATATATAACAGAGATAGAACTGATAAGACTTACTGAAGTATTGAATTTCTGAGATACTGGAAGAAGGCATTTTCAAGATTGACTTCTTGGTTTCTGAATTAAGAAAATCAGTGGCACTTACTGATAGAGAATTCAGGAGGGTGTGTGGTAATCCATGGAAGGAGGAACTTGAACGTTATTTTATTTGCCAGTATTGCAGGGTTGAAATCCACATATTTAAATTTCTTTGCAGAATTTGAATACTTGCATTAAATTAAGGTTTATGCATGATGTAAATAAAAGTAGACCATTAGAAAATAGAAGGGCTTGATTCTTAAGCACTTTTCATACCTACAGGAACAATTTTTTATTGAATCTCAGCTTCTCCCTAGGAAATCACTGAAAAAAATTCTGACAGATAATTAAACTAAAAATATCAGTTCCAACAATATTTAATACTATTTTCTTCTTTAAAACTCAGGCCAATAAATAAGAAATAACAATTGTTTTTGGAAAATATTTCACCAAAAAGACTTTTTTTTGCACAAATTATACCTCTAGTCAGTACTTTCACATATTTGTGTTTTTAGATTATTCCTCTGTCCTATCACATTTAAATATGCCTCGAAGTCAGTAATGAAATTTCTTTAGTTGAAAAAAATACTCTGATAAGTAAAATAGAGAGAAAAGAACAAACACTCAAGTTACTGAGAACTTACTCTGGCACCTTTTTAAAGCCCTTGTTACAGATGAAGTCACAGAAACTTAAACCATTAGATGAAACACCAAAAGACTCAACATTGAACAGGAGGTTGTCATTCAAAGGATTAAATCTTATTAGTTTGCATATACCTTCCATGATTGTCTAATGTTCTGGCAGTTTGAATGTTGGCAATAAAAATGTGTCAGTTTGCAATAGTAATAGATTGCATTTTTTCAATGAAGTAAAGAAAGACAAATCAATAATGCTCTGTCCTGTTTAATATGTTCTTACTAATTTCCATTTTATTGACCATGATTTGTATGAGATTATACAATTGCAGATAGATAAATATTGTGAAATCAGGAACAGCCACTAGAGCAGTCTGTTACACCTCATTATTTAAAACTAAACACATACACACTCACACAGTCAACACAAACACATATGTGGGATATAATGCTATGAAAACCTTATTATTACAAACTGTTCTGTTACTTTCTGTTAAGGCAGTTTGCTCCTTTCTACTAAATTTGGAATTCTTATTGCTACGTCTCATTCCGTTATTAATGAGAAATTTAGGGGCCTCAGGTTCAGAGAGAACACAATTCAACTCCTATTCTGCCACCTATTTTGCATCCCTCCCCTCCTTTATTTTGGGTAATTTAATCAACTCATCAGAGTTCTGGTTTCCTTCTCTATAATATGATGATAATATCTAATCTGAATGGATAACCTTTAGGATTTAGTTAATTTTGAAGATTAACTGAGATAATGGATAGGTAATGCCTAATTTAGTGCCTGGCACATAGAGATTGCTCAGTAAAGAAGAGGGACTATCTGGAAGTTTGTGCTCTTTGACCAACATCTCCCCACTTCCCCCACCCCCAACCTCTGGGAACCAACATTCTACTCTCTGTTAGGCTTCTTAAGACTCCATATATAAGTAATACTATAGAGTACTTGTTTTTCTCTGTCAGACTTACTTTTCTTAGCATAAAACCCTCAAGGTCCATCCGTGTTGTCCCAAATGGCAGGATTTCCTTCTTATGACGGAAGAATATTCTATAGTACAAATACACCACATCTTCTTTATCCATTCATCCATTGATGGACACTTAGGTTGTTTCTGTATCTTGGCTATTATGAATAAGGCTGCAGTAAACATGGGGGTGCAGATGTCTCTTTAAGATACTGATTTCATTTCTTTTGGATATATACCCAGCAGTGGGATTGCTAGATCATATGGTAGTTCTAATTTCAACTTTTTGAGGAACCTTCATACTGTTTTCCTTAGTGGCTGTATCAATTTACATTTCCAACGGTCTACAAGTTTTCCCTTTTCTCCATGTCCTCGCCAGCATTTGTTATCTCTTGTCTTTTTGTTGTGATTATGGTTAGTAATACTGTATTACATACCTGAAAGTTGCTAAGAGAGTAGCTCTTCAGTGTTCTCACCACAAAAAAGAAATGTTAATTATGTGATATGATGAAGGTGTTAGCTAAAGCTACAGTGGTAAACATATTGTAATATATAAGTGTATCAAGTCAACACATTACATACCTTAAATTTACACAATATTATATATCAATTATATCTCAGTAAAGCTAGGGGAAAAAGGCCTATGATATAAGTCTTGCATAAAATTCTCAAATTTTCTTCTTTTCTGGATAGTAATAAAGCATTTCAGAAAGAGAACAAGATGGAAAGAACATCTTTGATATCTAGTCTCATGGGTGGCTCCAGTCTCTTCAATTATTAGTCATTATATAGCCCTTCTCACATTGAATCAAGACTGGTCATATGTGATTAATGGAATTCAGCAAAAGCGACAGTATTTGACTTCCAACACTAAGTTACAAAAGACATCGCAGCTTTTACCTTGGCCTTCTGGACAGGTTAGTATAAAGGAAGTAAGAAGTCATACTTGAGAATACTCAAGATACCCTGCAGGGAGATCTATGTCAGGAGGAACTGAAATACCCTTGGCCAGTAGCCAACACCAACTTGCCATCCATCTCTGGAAACCACCTTGAGAGAGGCTTCTCCAGCTCAAGTCAAGCCTACTGATGATTGTAGCCCAACCTTATGAGAGACTCCACAGCCAGTAATGCCTGAGTCACCCTACAGAAACCATGAGAGACAACTAATGATTATTGGTATTGTAAGCCACTACGTTTTGGGGTGATTTGTTATGCAATGATAGGTACCTAACAGAGACTTTTGTACCAGGCAGAGGGGTGCTTCTGTAAAAAAAAAAAAAAAAAGACAAAAAGAACCCTAAATGTGTGGCAGTAATTTTGGAACCAAACAGCAGGCAGAAGTTGAAATGGACTTGAGGAGACTATCAGAGGAGACCTGAAAGTCCTCGAGGAGCCTGTGAGAGAGTGATGAAAGGAAAGTGAAGAAAACATTACTGGAAACTTGAGGAAAGAGGATCATTGTTGAGTAATAATAAAATGTTTAACAACGCTTTAGTCTGCAGAAATGTGGAATTTAGAAACTATGTCTAATTGACCGGATGATATAGCTAGGGAAATTTCTAGCCAGAGTGTTGAAGGTGCCACCTGGCTTCCTCTCTCTGATTAAAGTAAAAAGTGAAAGGAGATATGTAAGCCAAAGGAAGATTTGTTAAACATAATGAAGGCAGGATTTGCAGAGTATGACATTTTTTTCCTCATTCACAGCCTTTCCAGATGGCAAGAGAAATGGCAAGTGGCTGCCAGGAAAAGATCAAATGTGTGCTACTTCCAGGAAAACATGATCTAAAGATGAAGCCAAGGTTGAAGCCATACAATTCTTTAAGATGTCAGAAAAGTCTAAGACAGTTTCTCTAAGAACCACTTGGTCATATTAAAGCCCACTAAGGATCTTAAGAGTGAGCCTCAGAGATCTTCTTCCTTTAAACTATATGTGTTATAAGAATTTTGATGGAGTTTTCCCTTACTTACCTTAGTATATTCTCAAGAAAGACACTGACTTATCTCAAAGAAATTTGTGAGTGACACATTTATATAATGAAATGAACCCTAATAAGACTCATATGAGACTCACAAGGTTTTAAAGAAGATTATACTATCATAAATACCTTCAGTTTCAATTAAAAATGACAGAACACAATATGAAAACAGGCACATGGACTCTCTTACTATTATGAACAAGAACAAGTTGGAAAAACTCAGCTACAAACACCAGCCATTTCTTATGTAAAGACAAGGATAACACAGAGGGTAGAATCTAGAATCCAAGGGGCAGAACAAGAGGCAAGATGAATTACTCCTGGCGAGTAGGGATCATTTTTAATTAAAGAATCATGGGCCTGGGAAAATTCCAGAATTGTATGAAATAATGACAGCTGTGTGCTCCCTTTTTTTCTTTTTGAAAATAAAGGTCTAGAGAGGTGTTCTGTCTTATCATTGTATAGTAGATGTATGGAGTTGAAGGGGATGGGTAGGAAAGAAGTTAACTTCTCTCTTCAGTTCACAGGTCCTCACTTGAAAAGAACTTCTAGGTGGTTGTACTCCAGCAATCATACCTGAAGTGTTTTATCTACACTTGGAAGCTGAATTACTGCTGATATGAGACATTTTAGGGTCTTGAGAAGGGGAAAATGTTTTTGCATATAGAGGGTCATGAATTTTAGGGGCTGGTGAATAAACTCTGGTGTCACACTCTAAGGTAGACTCCAGTGTTGCTCTCCTCCCGGTATTCCGTCCTTGCTTAGTACCCTTCACATGAAATCAGGGCTGGCCCTTTGTGCCCAATGGAATATAGTGGAACAGATGAAGTATGACTTCTACAGGAAGGTTATAAAAGGCATGCAGCCTCTGCCTTGGACTTTGGGCTGCTTGATTTTGGGAAAGCCAGACACCATGCCACGAGGACATTCAAGCTGTCCTAGGGAGAGGTCTATATGGAGAGAAGCTCCGGCTACCAACTATCAGCCACTACCAGTTTGCCAACAATGTAAAATGTGTGATCCACCTTGGAAGAAAATTGTCTAGTCCCAGTTAGTTCTTCAGATGACTGCAGCCCAGATGACAAGTGATTGCTACCTCATGAGAGACCTCAAGTTAGAACATGTCAACTAAGCCACTGAAGTTTCTGACCCACAGAAATAGTGAGAAATAATAAATGGTTATTGTTATTTTAGTTAAGTTTCAGGATAAATTTGTTTATTTATTATACATCTTTATTAGAGTATAATCACTTCACAATGCTATGTTACTTTCTGTTGTACAACAAAGTGAACCAGCCATATGCATACATATATCCCCACATCCCCTCCCTCTTGAGCCTCCCTCTCACCCTCCATATCCTACCCCTCTAGGTCATCGCAAAGCAACGAGCTGATGTCCCTGTACTATGCTGCCCACAAGCTATCTATTTTACATTTGGTAGCTTATATATATTGATGCTACTCTCACTTCACCCCAGCTTCCACCCCCTCCCTGCTGCCGTGTCCTCAAGTCCATTCTCTATGCCTGTATCTTTATTCCTGTCCAGCCACTAGGTGCATCAGTACCATTTTTTTTAAATTCCATATATATGCATTAGCCTATGGTATTTGTTTTTCTCTTTATGACTCGCTTCACTCTGTATGACAGACTCTAGGTCCATCCACCTCACTACAAATAACTCAATTTTGTTTCTTTTTATGGCTGAGTAATATTCCATTGTATATATGTGCCACATCTTCTTTATCCATTCAGCTGTTGATGGACATTTAGGTTGCTTCCATGTCCTGGCTATTGTAAATAGTGCTGCAGTGAACATTTGGTACATGTCTCATTTTGAATCATGGTTTTCTCAGGGTATATGCCCAGTAGTGGGATTGCTGTGTTGCATGGTAGTTCTATTTTTAGCTTTTTAAGGAACCTCCGTACTGTTCTCCTTAGTGGTTGTGTCAATTTACATTCCCACCAACAGTGCAGAAGGGTTCCCTTTTCACCACACCCTCTCCAGCATTTACTATTTCTAGAGTTTTTGATAATGGCCATTCTGATCGATGTGAGGTGATACGTCATTGTAGTTTTTACTTGCATTTCTCTAATGATTAGTGATGTTGAGCATCTTTTCATGTGCTTCTTGGCCATCTCTATGTCTTCTTTGGTAAAATGTCTATTTAGGTCTTCCACCCATTTTTAAATTAGGTTGTTTGTTTTTTTTGATTTTGAGCTCCATTAGCTGTTTGTATATTTTGGAGATTATTCCTTTGTCCGTTGTTTCATTTGCAAGTATTTTCTCCCATTCTGAGGTTTGTCTTTTTGTCTTTCTTAATGGTTTCCTTTGTTGTGCAAAAGCTTTTACGTTTAATTAGGTCCCACTTGTTAATTTAGTTTTAATTTTCATTGCTTTAGGAGGTGGGTCAAAAAAAATCTTGCTGTGGTTTATGTCAGAGTGTTTTTCTGATGTTTTCCTCTAACAGTTTTATAATGTCCTATCTTACATCTAGGTCTTTACTCCATTTGGAGTTTATTTTTGTGTATGGTGTTAGGTAGTGTTCTAATTTCATTCTTTTACATGTAGCTGTCCAGTTTTCCTAGCTGGGAAAAGGCTGTCTTTTCTCCATTGTATGTTCTTACATCCTTTATCATAAGTTAGGTGACCATAAGTGCGTGGGTTTATCTGTGGGCTTTCTATCCTGTACCATTGATCTATATTTCTGTTTTTGTGCCAGTACCATACTGTCTTGATTACTGTAGCTTTGTAGTATTGTCTGAAGTTGGAGAGCTTGATTCCTCCAGCTCCAGTTTTCTTTCTCAGGTTTGCTTTGGCTATTCAGGGTGTTTTGTGTTTCCATACAAATTTAAAAATTTTTTGTTCTAATTCTGTGAAGAATGCCATTGGTAATTTGATAGGGATTGCATTGAATTTGTAGATTGTTTTGGGTAGTATAGTCATTTTCACAATATTGATTCTTCCAATCCAAGAACATGGTATATTTCTCCATCTGTTTATGTCATCTTTGATTTCTTTCATCAGTGTTTTATAGCTTTCAGGGTACAAGTCTTTTGCCTCTTTAGGTAGTTTTATTCCTAGGTATTTTATTATTTTTGTTGCAATGGGAGATGGGATTGTTTCCTTAATTTCTCTTTCTGATGTTTCATTGTTAGTGTATAGGAATGCAAGGGATTTCTGTGCATTAAATTTGTATCCTGCAACTTTACCAAATTCATTGATTAGTTCTAGTAGCTTTCTGGTGACATTTTTAGGATTTTCTATATATAGTGTCATGTCATCTGCAAACAGTGACAGTTTTACTTCTTTCTTTCCAGTTTGGATTTCTTTTATTTCCTTCTCTGATCGCTGTGGTTAGGACATCGAAAACTGTATTGAATAAGAGTGGCGAGAGTGGACATTCTTGCTTGCTCATGATCTTAGTGAAAATGCTTTCAGTTTTTCACCATTGACTATGAGGTTTTCTGTGGGTTTGTCATATATGGCCTTTTATTATATTGAGGTAGGTTCCTGCTATGCACATTTTCTGGAGAGTTTTTATCATAAATCGGTGTTGAATTTTGTCAAACTTTTGTCTCCATCTATTGAGATGATCATATGATTTTTATTCCTTAATTTGTTTGTATGGTATATCACATTGATTGATTTGCATATATTGAAGAATCCTTGCATTCTTGGGATAAATCACACTTGATCATGGTGTATGATCCTTTTAATATGTTGTTGGATTCTGTTTGCTAGTATTTTGTTCAGGATTTTTGCATCTATGTTCATCTGTGATATAGGTCTATAATTTTCTTTTTTTGTGATATCTTTTTCTGGTTTTGGTGTCAGGGTGATGGTGGCTTTGTAGAATGAATTTGGGAGTGTTTCTCCCTCTGCAATTTTTTGGAAGAGTTTGAGAAGGGTAGGTGTTAGCTCTTCTCTAAATGTTTAATAGAATTTGTCTGTGAAGCCATCTGGTCCTGGACTTTTGTCTGTTGGAAGATTTTAAATTACAGTTTCAATTTCATTGCTTGTGATAAGTCTGTTTATATTTCTTAATTCTTCCTGGTTCTGTCTTGGAAAATTGTACCTTTCCAAGAATTTGTCCATTTCTTCGTGGTTGTCCATCTTATTGACATATAGTTGTTTGTAGCAGTCTTTTATAATCCTTTTGTATATCTGAAGTTTCACTTGTGATTTCTCCTTTTTATTTCTAATTTTATTGATTTGCGTCATCTCCTTTTTTTTCTTCTTGAGTCTGGCTAAAGGTTTATCAATTTTGTTTATCTTCTCAAAGAACCAGCTTTTAGTTTAATTGATCTTTGCTATTGTTTTCTTCATTTCTATTTCATTTATTTCTGCTCTGATGTTTATGATTTCTTTCCTTCTACTGACTGGGTTTTCTTTGTTCTTCTTTCTCTAGTTGCTTTACGTGTAGGGTTAGATTTATTTGAGAGTTTTCTTGTTTCTTGAGGTGAGATTGACTTGCTATAAATTTCCCTCTTAGAACTGCTTTTGCTGCATCCCATAGGTTTTGAGTTGTAGTGTTTTCATTGTCATTTGTTTCTATGTATTTTTAAATTTCTTCTTTGATTTCTTCAGTGATCTCTTGGTTATTTAGTAGCACACTGTTTAGCCTCCATGTATTTGTGTTTTCTGCAGTTTTTGTCCTGTAATTGATTTCCAATCTCATAGTGTTCTGCTCAGAAAAGAAGCTTGATATGATTTCAATTTTCTTAAATTTTCCAAAGCTTGATTTGTGTCCCAAGATGTGATCTGTCCTGAAGACTGTTCCATGTGCACTTGAGAAGAAAGTGTATTCTGCCACTTTTGAGTGGAATGTTCTATAAATATCAATAAAATCTATCTAGTCTATTGTATCATTTAAAGCTTGTGTTTCCTTATTTTCTGTGTGGATGATCTGTCCATTGGTGTAAGTAGGGTGTTAAAGTCCCCTACCATTATTGTGTTACTGTAGATTTCCCCTTTCATGGTTGTTAGCATTTGCCTTATATATTGAGGTGCTCCTATGTTGGGTGCATCAATATTTATAATTGTTATATCTTATTCTTGGATTGATCCCTTGATCATTATGTAGTGTCCTTCTTTATCTCTTGTAACAGTCTTTATTTTAAAGTTTATTTTATCTGATATGAGTATTGCTACTCCAGCTTTCTTTTGATTTCCATTTGCATGGAATATCTTTTTCCATTCCTTCACTTTCAGTCTCTGTGTGTTCCTAGGTTTGAAGTAGGTCTCTTGTAAACAGCATATATATTAGTCTTGTTTTAGTATGCATTCATGCAGTCTGTGTCTTTTGGTTGGGGCATTTAATCCCTTTACACTCAAGGTTATTATTATTATTATTATTTTCGTGGTATTCAGGCCTCTCACTGTTGTGGCCTCTCCCGTTGCAGAGCACAGGCTCCGGACACACATGCTAAGTGGCCATGGCTCACGGGCCCAGCCGCTGCATGGCATGTGGGATCCTCCCGGACCAGGGCACGAACCTGTGTCCTCTGCATCGGCAGGCGGACTCTCAACCACTGCACCACCAGGGTAGCCCTGAAGGTTATTATTGATATATATGTTCCTATTACCATTTTCTTAATTGTTTTGGGTTTGTTTTTGTGGGTCTTTTTCTTCTCTTGTGTTTCCCACCTGGAGGAGTTTCTTTAGTATTTGTTGTAAAGCTGGTTTGGTGGTGCTGAATTCTCTTAGCTTTTGCTTGTCTGAAAAGCTTTTGTTTTCTCCATCAAATCTGAATGAGATCCTTGCTGGGTAAAGTAATCTTGGTTGTAGATTTTTCCCTTTCATTACTTAAATTATATCCTGCCAGTCCCTTCTGGCTTGCAGAGTTTCTGCTGAAAATTCAACTGATAACCTTAGGGGGATTCCTTAGTATGTTATTTTTTGCTTTTCTCTTGCTGCTTTTAATATTTTTTTCTTTGAATTTAATTTTTTGTTAATTTCAGTAATATGTGTCTTGGGGTTTTCTCCTAGGGCTTATCCTGTATGGGACTCTCTGTGCTTCCTGGACTTGGGTGAATATTTCCTTTCCCATGTTAGTGAAGTGTTCCACTATAATCATTTCAAATATTTTCTCAGACCCTTTCTTTTCCTCTTTTTCTTCTGGGACCCCTATAATCCAAATGTTGTGCATTTAGTGTTGTCCCAGAGGTCTCTGAGATTGTCTTTCATTCTTTTTTCTTTATTCTGCTCCTTGGCAGTTATATCCACCATTCTGTCTTCCAGTTTACTTATTCGTTCTTCTGCCTCAGTTACTCTGTTATTGATTCCCTCTAGCGTGTTTTTCATTTCAGTTATTGTATTGTTCACCTCTGTTTGTTCTTTAGTTCTTCTAGATCTTTATTAATAATTTCTTGTATTTCCTCAATCCGTGCTTCCATTCTATTTCCGAGATTCTGGATCATCTTTACTATCATTACTCTGAATTCTTTTTAGGTAGATTGTGTATTTCCTCTTCATTTATTTGGTCTTTCAGGTTTTTACCTTGCTCCTTCATCTGTGACATATTTTTTTGCTGTCTGTTTGTTTTTTTTTTTGAAGGGTGGGATTGTGTTCCTGTCTTACTGATTGTTTGGCCTGAGGCTTCCAACACTGGAGTTTGTAGGCTGGTGGGTAGAGCTGGATCTTGGTGCTGAGATGAGGACCTACGGGAGACCTCACTCTGATGAATATTCCCTGGGGTCTGAGGGTCTCTGTTAGGTCAGGTTCAGACTTGGAACTCCCACCACAGGAGCTTTGGCCAACCTTCAGCTCATGAGCCAAGATCCTGTAAGCCGCAGAGGGTGGCAAAAAAAAAAAAAAAAAAGAAAAAGAAAAAAAGAACAATAACAAAGAGTAAAAAATAAAATTAGACTAGGAAACTAAAAGATATTTAGAAAGAATATAAAAAGAAAAATATAGATGAAAAAACAACTGGAAAGTAAAACAGAACCACAATAGTAAAAAAGAGGAAAAAAAACAAAAAGGTGGAAGGGGCCTTGGCTGTGGGGGGTGGGCCTTAGGGGCAGGGATTAGGTGGTGGGCAGGGCCTATGCTTAAGACACACAGGGTTGGAAAAGGCCCTAGGGGGGTTGTGGTGTGGGGCTTAGGCTCAACAAAATAGGTGGATCCCAGGTCTCAGAGGGCTGGGGACTCAGCCTGGGAGGCCATCAGGCTTCCCAGGCCTGAGTTGGTGGGGCAAACGTGCTCTGCTCCTCTTTCGCTCCTTTGTCCTGGAGGGCCCCTCCTGACTGCCTCTCCTGTTGTCCCCTGGCCTCCCTCCTATGCCCCCAGGACCAACCCAGCCCAGAGGGGGTCTCTGAGGGTGTAGAACCTGGCCTGAGAGCTGGTAGGCTTCCCAGGTCAATTGGACAGGGGAAACGCTTGGCATGCTCCCCACTGATCCTATCCCCCAAGGATCCCTCCAGGCGTGGGAACCCCTACCCCCCCCCCACCCCTCAGGGGCACTGGTCCTTTCTGGCCTCCACTTCTCCTTCCCCCTCAGTCCCCCCACATCCTACTGGTTGGCTTGGGGATTCCTTCTGTCTCCTTGGGCATTGAGGTGCCCCACCAGTGTCCAGCAGGTACCCTAGTTGGGGGGAGATGCAAACACCGTGTCTTCCCATGCCACCATCTTGACTCTACCCCCCAGGATGAATTTATGTAACTATCAGTGATATCCCACTAAAGCATGACTGATTCAAATTCACACTTTTTCCATTTCAAAAGGTAAATATATTTGTTTATCATCATCTTCAAACATATTAAAGAGAAATTTGGTATCAGACAACATATTGTATAATTTCTAAGATGTTGATCTGGCCTTTGAATAGGGAGAGTGAGAACTGTAAAGAATAATTCTTGGTTGAAATAATTGGTGAGAGATAAAAATTAATTTATATTGGTCATATGACCTGGCTAAAATATAATTCCTAGTGTAAATTAAACTTTATATGCCTAAGAAAAGTGAAGCACCTGAGTTCAAACCTGAATTAACTCTTGATTATTAAAGTATTATAGAAGAAAATAAGTCCCTGGAAGAAAGCCCTGCCTCTGATGTAATTAACAACCTTAGTGGAGAGAAGCAAGTGTTCTGATAATTAGGTGTTGTACATGCATGTAAAGGCTAGCAATAGAGGACTGAATCCTGGTCCTAAGGTGGAACTATTTGTATGAGCCCAATATGATGATCTGAATGGTGCACTGAGATCTAGTCACCCTCGTTATTGTTTTGCAGAGAGGAACATTGTGAAACTCATCATGTTTGTCCTCATATAAAGTTGTCTGTAATTTTAGAGGTCACTTATTCTATCGGAATGACAAGGACCTTTGACACAATGTGTTTCATATGTAAAAATGTGTCAAATTTCTTCATCTCTCCTACTTAACTGTTTTCTATACATTTTGTGACTATGCAGAGTTTGTTAGTAGGAGTGAGAAAAATGATGTTTAGGATATATAGAAAGTAGATTTAAAAGAAAATTTCTAGAGAGAGCCTCATAACCACTATCAACTGCAATATTTTTTTCCTATTTATTTATTTAATTACTTATTTTTAACAAGGTATAGTTGATTTGCAATATTAGTTTCAGGTGTACAACATAGTGATTCAAAATTCTTATAGATTATACTCCATTTAAAGTTATAAAGTATTGACTATATTCCCTGTGTGGTATATCATTGTAGCCTATTTATTTTATAAGCTTTGTGACCTTTAATTCCCTACTCCTGTTTGACCCCTTACCACTTCCTCCTTCCCACGGGTAACCACTAGTTTGTTCTCTTTATCTGTAAGTCTATTCTGTTTTGTTGTATTCATTCCTCTGTTTAAGTCTTTAGATTCCACATATAAGTGAAAACATATAGTATTTGTCTTTCTCTGTCTGACTTATTTCACTAAGCATAATACCCTCTGGGTCCATCCATGTTGTTATAAATGACAAAATTTCTTTCTTTTCTTTGGCTAAGTAGTATTCCATTGTGTGTGTGTATGTATGTGTGTGTGTATATATATATACACACACACTACATCTTTATCCATTCATCTGTTGATGGACACTTAGGTTGCTTCTGGATATTGGCTAGTGTAAATAATGCTGCTATGAGCACTGGGGTGTCTGTATCTTTTTGAATTAGTGATTTCATTTTCATTGGATATATACCCAGCAGTGGAATTTCTGGATCATATGGTAGTTCTACTTTTAGTTTTTTTGAGGAAACTCCATACTGTTTTCCATAGTGGCTCCAATAATTTACATTCCTACCAACAGTGTACAAGTGTTCTCTTTCCTCCACATCCTTACCAACACTTGTTATTTGTGTTCTTTTTGATGATGGTCATTCTGACAGGTGTGAGGTAATATCTCGTGTGGTTTTGATTTGCATTTCTCTGATAATTAGCGATGGTAAGCATCTTTTTTATGTGCCTGCTGACCATCTTTATCTCTTCTTTGGAAAAATGTCTATTCAGGTCTTCTGCCTATTTTTTAATTGGGTTATTTTCTTTTGGCATGGATTTTATGAGCTGTTTATATATTTTGAATATTAACCTCTTATTAGTATCATCATTTGCAAATATGTTTTTCTATTTAGTAGGTTATCTTTTTGTTTTCTCATTGGTTTTCTTTGCTGTGCAAAAGCTTTTAAGTTGAATTAGGTTCCATTTGTTTATTTTTGCTTTTGTTTCCTCTGTCTTAGGAGATAGATCAAAAACATTTGATATAATTTGTCAAAGAGTATGCTGCCTATGTTTTCTTCTAGGAGTTTTATGGTTTCTGATCTTACATTTAGGTATATAAACCATGTTGAGTTTATTTTTGTATATGGTGTGAGACAATGTTCTAATTTTACTGTTTTACATGTAGCTGTTGAGTTTTCCTTGCACCACTTATTGAAGAGACTGCCTTTTTTCCATTGTATATTCTTGCCTCTTTTGTCATAGATTAACCACTACAAATGACCGGGGTTATTTCTGCATTCTCTATTATGGTCCATTGATCTATGTATCTGTTTTTGTGCTAGTACTATACTGTTTTGATTACTGTAGCTTAATAGTATAGTCTGTTAGGGGTTGGGATATCTCAAGCTCTGTTCTTAAGATTATTTTGGCTATTTGGGGTTTTTGTGTCTCCATAAGAATTTGAGAATTATTTGTCCTAGTTCTCTGAAAAACGCCATTTGTATTTTGATAGGGATTTCATTGAATCTATAGATCACCTTTAGTAGTATGGTCATTTTAACAATATTATTTCTTCTAATCTATGAGCATGGTATATCTTTCTAACTGTTAGTGTCATCTTCAGTTTTTTTCATCAGTGTCTTATAGTTTTCTGAGTACAGATCTTATATCTCTTTAGATAAATTTATTTCTACGTGTTTTATTCTTTTTGATGTGATGGTAAATGAGATTGTTTTCTTAATTTCTCCTTCTCATAGTTCATTGTTAGTATATAAAAATGCAACAGATTTCTATATATTAATTTTGTATCCTGCAACTTTACCTAATTCATTGATGAACTCTAGTAGATTTTTGGTGTCATCTTTAGGATTTTCTACATATAGTGTCATGTCATCTGCAAACAGTGACAGTTTTACTTTTTTCTTTCCAGTTTGGATTCCTTTTATTTCTTTTTCTTCTCTGATTGCTCTGGCTAGGACTTCCTACACTACATTAAATAGAAGTGTGGGGAGTGGGCATCCTTGTCTTCTTCTTGATTTTAGAGGAAAGGCTTTCAGCTTTTCACTGTTGAGTATGAGGTTAGCAGTAGGCTTATTATATATGGCCTTTATTATATTGAGGTATGTTCCCTCTATACCCACGTTTTTGATAGTTTTTATTATAAATGATGTTGAATTATGTCAAGAGTTTCTTCTGCATCTATTGAGATGAACATGTGATTTTTATTCTTCAAGTTGTTAATGTGATATATCACAATGATTGATTTGTGGATAATGAACCATGTTTGCATCCCTGGAATAAATCCCGCTTGGTCAGGGAGTATAATCCTTTTAATGTATAGTTGAATTTGGTTTCCTAATATTTTGTTGAGGGTTTTTGCATCTGTGTTCATAGTGACATTGGCTTGCAATTTCTTTTCTTTTTTTTTTTTTTTTGTAATATCTTTGTCTGGTTTTGGTATCAGGGTGGTGCTGGCCTTGTAAAATCAGTTCTAAAGCATTCTTTCCTCTGCATTTTTTGGGAATAGTTTGAGAAGGATAAGTGTTAACTCTCTGTAAATGTTTGGTGGAATTCACCTGTGAAGCCATCTGGTCCTTGACATATGGAGTTGTTTTTTGTTTTGTTTCTTTGTTTAAATGATTGGTTCAATTTCATTAATGTTAACTGGTCTGTTCATGTTTTCTGTTTCTTCCTGGTTCAGTCTTTGGAGATTGTACCTTTCTAGGAATTTGTCCATTTCTTCTAGGTTGTCCATTTTATTGGCATTTACTTGTTTGTAGTAATCTCTTATGATCCTTTGTATTTCTGTGGTGTCAGTTGTAACTTCTTTTTCATTTCTTATTTTGCTGACTTGGGCCCTCCATTTAAAAAATTTTTTTGATTAGTCTAGATAAAAGTTTATCAATTTTCTTTATCTTTTTCAAGAACCACCTTTTGGTTTTATTAATCTTTTGTATTGTTTTTTAAAATCTCTATTTTATTTATTTCTAGTCTGCCCTTTATTTTTTCCTTTACTAATTTTGGGTCTTTTTTGTTCTTCTAGTTACTTTAGGTATAAGATTAGGTTGTTTATTTGAGATTTTTCTTGTATCCTGAGTTAGGCTTTTATCACTATAAACTTCCTTCTTAGAATTGCTTTTTCTGTAACCCATAAATTTTGGATAGTTGTGGTTTTGTTTTCATTTATCTTCAGTTTTTTTTTTAATTTCTTCTTTGATTTCTTCAGTGATCCATTGGTTGTTTAGTAGCATATGGTTTACCCTTCACATGTTTGTGTTTTTTGCATGTATATATATATTTTTTGTAGTTTTCCAGTCTCATAGTGTTGTGGTCAAAAAAGATACTTGATAGGATTTCAGTTTTCTTAAATTTACCTTGACTTGTTTTGTGTCCAAGCATGTGATCTTACTCCCTGTATTTCACCAAATTCCATTCATAATGTGTCTTCCCTCATTGGGTGATATGGTAGCTGATGATTACCTTGTGTGTCCACAAATGGTAGGGGAAGATATGTCAAGTTTTAACGTTTTTGTTTGACAGATGAAATATACAATTGTATGTTTGTACAATAAGAATGGTAACTATTCAACATCTTCTATGTGGCAGGAACTGCATTTATGTTATTTTGTTCTTTACTTACAATAACCAGAGTTTCTATTAGAAAAAATAAATTAGTGTTCTTAAAAGACAAGTGAGTTGCCCAAAATCACACAATACAAGTGCAGGGATTTTGACTCATTTCTCTGATTCCTGAGAGGGGATTGATTCTTCTGCACTACACTACCTCCAACTTACAGACTGATCCTTGCAAATATATTTTTGTGGTACTTTTGTACTACAGGGTCACTGAAGTAGTGAAATACCCATACTATACTTCAAAAGCAGTAGCATCAAGACAGTTTCCTTTTTATAAAGAGTTGTTTTCAAACCAGATGCTTGTGAGTTAGGCACTTCTGTCAGGTTTTCATCCATTCAGAAGATAGTTCTTGAGAACACTGAAAATACCCTCTGGAGATTTCTGTCTCAACATTACATTACTCTATTGGACAAAAAGTTCTGTTGCTGGGACCTGATTCTTCTGAGTTCAAAATATATTATGGGTGGGAATAATTTGAACAAATGTCTCATAGCATTGGAGGGAAAAAAACTACAAAAAAGCCTCAAGAGAAAATCGTTTCAGTGACTTGCCAGATTCGAAGAATGAAGCCATTATACCTTAAGCTAACAGTTAAGGCCTTTCACCGTCTACCCACAAATTGTTTTCTTCACTCTTATAATCCTATTACCCAAAGCCAAGTACCATCCTTACTAATTCTCCAAATGTGCATGGTTCACCAGGTCTGAGACTGTTCAGTCTAACAAACAAGTTGATATTTGTTTAAACAGAGCTTCAGCCTAAAGTGCATTTCATTTCTGTAGCTTATAGCCTTAAAAAATGAAGGCACTTTTATGAAAATACCATTGTTTTCCACGCCTTCTATGAAAAATCTCAGCCTAGATTTATGGCTGTTTACTCACATGGCCTATGTAAGTTATTGGTCATCTTTCAGTCTTAGCACTTATTGCTTCCTGTCTTTTATTTTTAGTTATCTTTCCAAAGGTTTATGTATTGTTTCCCATTTAGAGTGTAAATTCAAATGAGGATAAAACTTGTACTATGTGCTGTTGTGAACCCTTAATAAACCCTACCACTGTTCTTCATGCAAAGTATATAGACAGTCATTTAAAACTATTCTTTATTAATTGTATTTGTGATATGCCTATAACTGTAAACAAATCAAAAGTTTTCTAATATATAATGAACAATAATACCATAAACATTCCATTCTTATGTGAATATAAAAGTAGGACACTATTGATTTAGTGGTAATTAAGATGTTTGGGAAACTGTCAGACAAATTGGTATTATAGCCCAATTTTATAGGGTTGAAAATATTTTGTTATCTATGTAAAGTTTACATATGAAAATATAGTAATGTCCACAGGTCTTTAGTATCACTTAATGATTAGTTCTATCCAAGAATTTATGTAGAGAAGTGATACTCTGCTGTGAAGGTCTCATGTGTCAAACACAGATGTACATGAATTATTTTAACCTATATTTTTCCCTGTAAGTTATGAATCCTTTGAAATAAGAATAGATATATGTATACTAGATCTGTTGTTTAGACTGAATTCCCAAGGTGGTTTAGAGAATTTGAGAGATTAAGAGAGTGAAGACTCTGCTTTTGTAAATGAGACCTCAACAGGTGAATTGGGCTGTACATAGTTGTACTTGTCCAGTATGATATTTCAATATTGGAAGTCTATGGTTTATATCCAAAGAGCCAATTTTGATGAGAAATATGATGGAACACATTGTTGGGTATTGGGTATAGTTTTAATGGTACTATCAGAATTTAAAATTATATTTTATCCTAAATGACAAATTATGAAATATTTTATCCTAAGGATTCATTTTGCATGACATTCTTTCAATTTTATGTTTTCCTCTATTGGAAATCCCTTAACATTTTTTTTCAAAGGACCAGAAATTAGAAATAATATAATCAAGAGAAAAATGTTTATGAAGTTAAATAATACCAAATAAGAAGATGTAGTTTCAGAAAGAGTAATGAGGTGGGACATTCATTGATACCTGCTTTCTCCTGTTAATGAAATTATTTAAAATATTACTATGTACTTCACAAATAATTCAGAGAGATACATTTTGACAAAAAAAATATATATGCTTTATGTTATTGATTCAGAAGTACATTTCTGGTTATTTCTGTTTTTTTCTTAGGATTCTCTAAGACATATATGCTTTACCTAAATATACAATAGCATTGTATTCTATACATAATATAAAGTAATACTTCAGGAAGTTTACACCCTTGGTTGTAAAAATAGAGGAAGAAATAATCCTCAAGAAATTTACAATTACATGGGGAAAATAAGAGAAATAACATTGTGGGACCAAATTTGAGAAGTGCCAAACTATGGTCACTGTGTTGGCCTGACTCACTATTGGCTCTGAATCTCTCCAACCCATGCAAATAGAACACATTACTCTCCAATTAAATGTCCCATTTCAGATCTGAGGACCAATTCTGCCTTTAGGCTGATGGATTATAAAGATCTCCGTATGTATAGCACATTTTTGGAAATACATTTTTTCTTTCGGCAACTCATTCTGCCAGATGCAGATCCCTAAGAAATACAGCTGGGGGCATGACCCAGCCAAATGCACATTCTTATCTTTGCCCCATCTTATCTGTGTATACGGGCTCCATAGATAGAAAGGAACTTAAACTTTCTTGCTGAAGTCTAGAACCTCAAGCAAGTTTGGAGGAATTATCTCTGCCCTGGGCCCCTACCAGTATTTCTTTAAAATATGCCTTCTGAAGATTGAAGCTCTCACTCTGTGGATCCCCCTGAACTTTTATAATCCCCACACTCTTCCTTTGCAAAACCCAACTGTGGAGTCAAACTATACATTCTGTGTGAACAATGGCAGGCTGTCTATGTCCTCTCCTCTTGGAAGTAATTTTTTCATTTTAATGTACTAATTAGATTCTATTGTTATTATTACTTAGGTGATGAATGATGTCAGTTAAGGAGAAGAAAACCAATAACCAAACATTGTTATTGACTATATGATTGATAATAATATGTTGTAAATACACACACAAAAATATGAAAATATCATTGAAAAATAATATCATAAAATGTTTAGGTTAGTACTGAAATTATTTTTTAGTCAAAATATTTACTTTTTTTTTTAAAACTAGAATACCTTTCAGGTTTATACCAGAAAGTATAAACCCCTCTTCTCACCCTTATTTAGTATAGACCACTTAATCAAATTTTACAACACAATGTTTTGTTTTTTAAAGTGAATTTTCGCTTATTCAGTTAGAATAATATCCACAATACAGATAAGAAAGATAGACTCAACTTTTTACCGTTGATCTTCTATTCATGCTAGAAAACTTCATAAAGTTCGTGGAAATGGCAGTAGTTATTCTCCTTTCAGAAACTTTGGTTACAGTATCAGGAGTTTATTTGCTTTTGTTGTTTTTTAGTATATTTTAAAAGATAATAGCTTCTAAAAACAATCTTATTAATGTAAACTTCTAAATGTAATATTCAGTATCTACCATAACAGGTATGTATCTCTCATTTCATATTTTATTTCTCTATTATCCTTTTTTCATTGTCAACTAGTTGTACAAAATATCTGCATGTCGTGTACTTAGTTGCAAATATATGTTGTCCATTGTACTCTTCAAATTAATATCTATTAACAAATTGATACTGGTAACTAGATCGGTATGGGATGAATAGGTTTCTGAAAGTACTGCCTAGAGAATGGCCTCACTTTTGGCCAACTGTCTTGTAAAGTGCCATATTGATTTTGTTATAAGGAACATTTGAAATTCTGAAAAGAAATCAATAGGAGGCCCAAATAATTTAGATACTATCGCTTAAATCAATACTAATGTATATTGCTTTCCATTAGCTATTTGATGTGACATTTTGAAGTATATATTTTGTGATTTATGTTATTATTTATAAGTTGGTTATAAACACTAAAAAGTGATCTTTTATATACCTTATTTAAAAAGTATAATTACTTTAAAATATTGGCTTTCATTGTGACTTTGTTAATCAAAATAAAGACTTCTTTGGATTTTGTCTTATTGTTTATTAAAACTATCTCAAAATAAGAGAATAATATAGCCACCCATTTATACTTTCAAAGTTTTTTTAGAAATGTAAAGAGAATTTTAGAGTTCAATAACATTTGAAAAAAAATTAGGTTAAGAGAAAACTAATTAATGAAAATCATATCTGAGTCACTTTGAGATGACCAAAATGCATTTTATTAGATTATTTGTTTATGTTATTATTTAGCAGTCATGGTAATTGACTGTGGTTACCAAATATTTGTTCCATTAATCAAACTGTGTTTGAACTAGTGCACAAAATTACAAAGTTGCTTGGATTTGACTGGTTTAAATAGTCTCAGATAATTCATTTATTCAATTATTCTAAGTCAGTTCCTTGTAACTGATAAGCTATGTTAATACATAATCTTTTAAAAAATATGCAAGTTTCTTAAGTAAGCATATTTAATATGTTTAGATAAGGAAAACTCCATATAATATCTTAAAATTCTATGATGTCCGATTACATTTTTAATATGAATCCCTGCCTAGCTCTTAGAAAAGGTTCAGTGTCAGCTTACATATGAATAAATTAAAATTGATAAAAAATAAAAATCAATATTAGTAAGTTTATTTTTTAATATATTCCTTTTAGTGACTAGTTAAGTATCATGGGATGGGGGCACTGAAGTCCCTCATATCTAAATGTGAATCACATCAGTGACTTTATAACCTTGAGCAAGTTCTTCAGCCTTAGAGAGCATGTTTCCTATTCTATAAGTGATAAAATAGTATCACTTTCCTCATAGTGTTTTGTTGGGATTTAATTAAATCACGCAACATTAAGATCTTAGAATACATCCTGGCAAATGCATTTTTAAAAAATGTAGGTTAAATTTTATTTTAAAATTGTTTCACTTTTGAAAGGATAATCCCTCGGTGTTTGTCATAAGCTTAGAAGCAGTTGTTTCTATTATACTTATCTACCATAGCCTTTTAATAGGCTATTAATTATCAGATAGTAAACTTTCTCCTCAGCAATGATTTTCGAGCAGAATGACAAACATTTGGTTGTGTATCCCTTACCTTAGGAAGATAATGGTATAGAAATCAAAACTGCTTATTCCCATGATTGTACTATCTTCTTCTATCACCTCAGTGATGTGGTGTGGACTTGTGGGGAAGCTGGGCTGAAGGCAGAGTGGGCCTGAGGCCAGTTTCCCATGGCCACTGTTATCCACATTCCTGGGAAAGATCGATGACTCTGGACACAATGACAGCTTATATACAGTAGCTGTTCAAACTCTTCTGGTCACCCTATACTGACTACTCTAGACAGAGTAACCATATTGGGCACCCTAAATTCTTAGGATAAGTTGTAAGACACTTTCAGCTTTCTGTGAATTCCTACTTGCCCTCAGGAAAAACATATCTGATGATATGTTAATATGTGTGTGTGTGTAAATACATATGTATGTAGGTATATGTC
Source organism: Delphinapterus leucas (assembly GCF_059928025.1). Classification (NCBI taxonomy): domain Eukaryota; kingdom Metazoa; phylum Chordata; class Mammalia; order Artiodactyla; family Monodontidae; genus Delphinapterus; species Delphinapterus leucas. The sequence continues at coordinate 23,306,314 of NC_143133.1, forward strand.
AGGGCTCTTCAGAGAAATAGAACTAGTAGGAGATATGTGTGTGTGTGTGTGTGTGTGTGGGCATATATTTATTTATAGATGTATGTGTATATAGATATGTATATATGAGAGAGAGAGAGAAATGAATGAATGAATGAATATGGGGGAGATTTACTGTAAAGAACTGGCTCATGTGATTATGGTGGCTGAGAAGTGTTGACCCAGGAGAGCTGATGGTATAGTTCCAGTCTAAGTCCAAAGGCAGGAGAATACCAAAGTCCAAGCTCAAAGACAGTCAGGCAGTTGGTCAAGGCTACACTCAGCTCCCATGTGCCACCTGCAGTTCCTTGCCATGTGGCCGTCTTCATAGGCTCTCTCACAACATGGCAGCTTCCTTCTTCAGAGCCAAGAAGGGAAAGCCTCCCTCTCTCTCTGGTCTGCTAAGGTGGGGTCTTATGTAATGGTCATATTTACTTCCTATTGTTTTTGCCATATAACACAGTCTAAGCCTGTGATGTCCCATCATGCTTGCCGTAATGTGTTGGTGAGAAGCAAGTCACACTTGATGAGAGGCAGTGAAACAAAGGCATAGATCATTGGGGAATCTTCATAGGATATGTTTGCCACAGGGCAGTTGAATAAAACTTGGGCTGGGAATTAGTCATGAGGATAGAAAAAAGTAAATAGAAGCCATATTATGAAAGGTCTTGAATTTTTTGCTAAGAGATTTGAACATTATTTTCCAGGAAATTGAGTATCACTGGGAAATTTTAAGCAAGGAAGTGGCATAATCAGATCTGTGTTTGGGAAAGACAGCACTGCTGAGATAATGAAGAATGGGATGGAGTAGGGACAAAAGGGAGGCAGGGAGATTAAGGTAAAAGGCAGGATCACACAGGTTATAAGGAACCAGAAAGAGTGGGAATGGGAATGGAAGATTAGTATAGAAGATTCAATATATTGAATTTAAAAATGTAATTCAAATTTGTGCCTAGAATACCACATCAATAAAAAGATAAAAACTTGTTTCAAATATGTTCTTCTCTAATAAATTACATTTTAAAATTTCATTTAAAAATGTTATAATGTTCATTCACTTGACATTGAAAGTCCATTAAAAAGTAAATGATTTCATAAGTTTTCAGTGTGCTATGTTAATAATGATGTGTTGCCCAAATGCCACAAAATTTGCATATTCAATAAATATTTGCATATTCAAACAAACAATATTTGTTTACCTTTTATGTTAAAATAAAATATGAACATTTCGATAATATTTTACTTAATAAAGACAGAGCTTAGAGTTTTGTGAATATTTTGGCTATGCATGAGTCACTTTGGCACATACATTTGTAGTACACTTATTTGGCCCATTTGTATTTCATCTTTAGAATTGGGAAATTATTTTGCAACTGAAGATACTTTATCCTTGAAATACAGGATTGAGCACAAATATTATATGTGAATTGCCACATTGCCCCTTTAATTCAGATAACATTTCATTTTCCCTTTGGAGGCTGATGTTCCTTTGCCTTGCATATGCTGTGCGGTCCTATGCTGACAGCAAAGCTGAATACTAAAACCATCTGTCAGGACCCAGGGGAGTTTGCTATTTTTCACTGCTTCCTCATGGTGTAAGGTCAATACTACAACAAGGTATGTTTCAATAAATATGCGGTGAGAAGAGAAATTGTCTCAAAGTAGGAACTACCAGCTGTCAGTACAATTAGTGACCAAAGAGCAGGGAAGTAGCCTTGAGGGCTTACAGATTCATTTGGGAATTGATTTCCATGGGGTTCTGAGCTTTGTTCTGCAGAATGTCTTTTAACAAAAAAGAAGTATATGTTGAAAGTGGCATCTTTTAAAATATTTTCTTTCTACACAATCTCTCAAGCATTATTGTCACAGATCTATGTACATTTTGTTGTTGACAGATACAACTGTAGGATATGATGTATATATATTTTTTTCTCCAGAGAAAAAAGGCTTATTATGTTTAAAAGGAACAAAAAGAGATTTGTGTTCAGCCATCTGTGGTGCTGGCTGTAGGTTAAGAATATTGTCATTGGAGCACTGATTCCTGAGATAATTAATTCTAAATGGACTAAGTTAAGTATTAATGACTTTCAAGAGCAGGGAAGCCCGGTGAAACATATGCCACTCCCACATTAAGTATACTGTTTTGTTTTGTTTTTTCAAAAAACTGCAATAATCCATTGCATTATTTTGAGGTTGGTTAATATTTTTAAGAGAGAATAATGAAAAACACTCCAGGTCAAATAATTTATACACTGTGCCAATCTTAAATATCAAAAATGGTGTCTCCATTCTTTTACTCTTTTCCTGAGTATAATTAATATTTTGGTGCAACCCTATGTAGTTTCCACTTTTCGTGGCAAATTATAAGCAACTGTCTGTTTTTCTCTACCCTTTTCTACACAAAATAGATCATTTTGACTCCAGTGATAAATACTTTAAAAGGAATAAACAGCATGTTCCAGGTATTTAGAAGCAACAAGGTACTGAGTACCGAGACAATTTGTTCATTAATATGGAGGAGAGAGTTAAAAACAAACAGGAATTGTTGGTTGTAGGTTTTCCTGGAACTAAAATTTGCCTAAGCTACTATCTCCTAACTGCTGCTTTTGTAAGGACAAAGAAAACTTAAAACTAAAAGGCTTAATGCTCTCTGAAAATAAGGGAAGTGATTTCCCTCCTCTCCTTTTTCTTAGAGAATTTACTTTAGACAAAGCTAGGTAGACCTTTTGTCAGTTTTGTTACCTAGGAATTTTTTCTCAAGGACCTGGTCACCATCTCTTTCAAACGTGGTCGTCAAGAAAGATAGGGTCCCTCTGTCCCAGCTGCTCTGGGAAGATCGGAGTCCAACTGCAGTGGGCACCTTGCCCTGAGCTGCAGAGCAACCTCCTGACATAACGTAGGAGGAGTTTGTTTTTCCTCAGGATAAACCCTGTAAGTTGAAACAGATGGCCACCCCAATTACCAGGTAGAGTTAGCATATACTATTTGTGACAAAAGGCACTGTCCAGTCATTGTGCTTGAAGACTACTCACTGTCGATCTTGTAATGAGTTGTATCTGCTTGGCTGTATAAGAAAGGAAGATTTCTGTCTTCCCAATTTATTAGCAGATAGCCAATGGAATGTATCACATTTTGGTTTAATGTTTATTCAATAATATAACTGTTTTTGGACTCCACTGCATTTGTGGAGAGGTTTTCTGGGTTGAGAGGAAAAAATTTTTTTTGGTTTTGTAGTTTTTTTTCCCTTTTAAATTATATTTCCCTGATACTTTCTTTCCCTTTTACAAGTAGAAGTCATTAGGGATAAGGATTGTTTACAATGTGGCACTTCTTTATTTACAGCCCACTAAAGATGCTGTGAATATTTGTGCATTATATTTTGTTTGTTCATCCCTGCCAATACATCTGTCTTAAATATTTAAATCAGATAAACAATTGTACTTGCTGAGAAAGAACTTCAGTGCATGGTTTATTGTAAAGACTTGATGTCAATACTAATAACTAAACAAAATTACTACATATTGTAGTAGGATTCTGTCAAAAAGTGTCTTTTGCATTTCTTGTGTGTATTCTAAATACATTAAGATTTTCATAAAATTTATATGTTTTATAATTCCAAGGCATTCAAATATAAACTTTAGAAGAGACTCTCATATTCTGAAAATGAATTAAACATATTTAAATGGCAAATCTTTATTTTCTCGAATAACCTACTGTTACAATGCCACTTTTTCTCCCAAGAATATCATGCTGTGATTATGTTGAAATCGATATGGTGCTTTTAATGGAGTAGGTAAAATGGCATGATGGTTAAAAGCAGGAGCTCTGGAGTCAGATTTTGTAACTTAAAATCCCAGCTTTACTTTTTGTTATCCGTGAAAACACTAATGTATTACTTGGTCTCTAGGCTTCAGTTTCTTCTTTAAGGCAATAGAAATGTGTCTTGTCAGGCTCCTCACAATGAGACTTTGTGGTGGAAATTTGCCTGCAGATTTATTGGGGATTGCTCACAGGAACAGCACCTCTAAGGAAATAAGGGAAAGAAGTTGAAGTCAGAAGAATCCCTAGCTGATCCTAGGTAGCTCTGGAGCTAGGGTTGTCCTTCAGAAGTATCCCAAATGAATGCAAGAAAGTTGGGCTGTTGTATTAGGTCACTGACCACTCAATAGTGTGGGCTGTTCCCCCAGGAGGGGCATAAACTTAAATGAGGCAGTCTCTTGGGCTCCAGAGCATGTCCTGGAGAAACAATAAGGTGCAAACCTTTAGCAGCCAATACTTCCAGCAGCTGGGGGAATAAATGCTTTGGTCCTGAAAAGGGGCTAGAGGTGAATCCATCTGGGCAGCCTAACACAGCATCCATTCAAAAAGATATTACTACCTATATATTTGTTTTAATATTTAAAAGAAATCTTCAGTGTAAGCCCTTAGCTCATACATAGTAAATACACTAAAAAATGTTAGCTTGTAAAAATAGGTAAGTTTTCATTCTAGGTAATTTATTTATTTAGATTAAAATGAAGTTTATGTCTGAAATGTACTGTTGGCTTACTAGAACTTTTAAAACACAATTATCATTCTAGGAAATTTTCTTTGGGAATGACCTTTAGCTTTCATAGTGAATTTGAAAATTTCTTTTGTACTAAACTTGTCATTAAGATGAGCCATTTTTATACTCTGCAGGAGTTTCAAAACTTCTGACCCAAATTATGGCAGAGATTTTCAAATTCTGACAATTCTTTAAAGATTCAAGACAGAATAAGACAGAGTATCAATGATGTTGCTCCTGTATTGATAGCAATCTATTATGTTGATGGAGAGCCATTCCATAAGCGTGGGTCTGTATTACAGCAATAAGTTTTTGTTATTTAAATAAATCCTCAAACTAATTACTCAATGGAGTGCTCTTCATCAATGGAATCAACTTGAGAGGCATTATATATATGTCAATTTCTATTTTAGAATTTTCCACATGGCCAGTTTCCTAGCCATAAGCACACAAAATTTAAGATTAATATTCAATAAGACAAGTTTGGACATAAAGTAAACTCCCCCATCTAACTGACAACTATTTTCATCATGCCTAGTTTAAATATTTTTCTTATTGTCATATTTAAATCAAATATATTCACTAGACACAAGATTGGACAATGTGAACTTGAATATCATCCATGTTAAATGGGAGGTGGCCCAGTGTAGTGATTTTGAGTTTGATGAATTTGGTTTAAAATTCTTACTATGCTACTTATGAAGTATGTGTGATCTTGAGTAGTTTATTAAATCTCTCAAGGCCCAACTTTCTTCATCTATGAAAAAGACAAAAATACATCCATCTTTTGGTTTTTGTGAAGATACTATCAGATGGTGAATTTAAATGAAACAAACAAAATAGTGTTTGATATAGACTTTCTTAAATTATGGTTGGCTTTATTAATAGCTATTGTGGTGACCCAAGCCCTGAGGGCAATTTTTAAGAGAAATTCCAGAAAATGTTTTGATAATGGGAAACATTATTATAATAAGTATTTAGCCTCTGAACGTGACCATTTTGGAAAGAAAGACACTCATCCAAAGGTATAAATATTGGGATTAAAAAAAAAAATTACGTTACTTAAAGGCATAACTGCTGCAATGTGGCTTACCCTCCGAGGGCTGGATTTTCTTTGGAGAAACGAAATGAAATTTGAGATTTTTGTCACTAGATGGCAAACTTTAATATAATCCCACAAATTCCTTCCTTTAAAAAATGTGTCAAATCTGCATTTTTCTTAGAGAGGAGAAATTCCCCCCATAGCGTTAGCCTTATTAGTGTACAAAAAACTTAAGCTCTTAATATTTTTTTATGTGTTAACTCTATAAAAATCACAGAAGAAATATTGTATCAATTTTAAAGATAGAATATAATATAAATGTACTTGAGGATAATTAGTGCTTTATTTCTTTGAATAACTTTTCTGTGCTATTATTAAATTTACTCTAGTTTGTTTACCTATTTTATACCTCTCCTACATGAAGACTTCTGTAAGAGCCCTTCAGGAAAAAAAGAAAACAATTTTCTCAGCTTTGGGGCTCCTACTGAAAGTTGGGAATCTTGCTGTGTTCCTGCAAGATCTTTATCTTTTTATCCTTTATTTAAGTAATCAAAAAACCTCGAGGCTCGTCTCTCTATGAAATAGTTAAGACCACTGACTGCCTTCATTACACTAGGGGAAAATGCACAGGAGCTGGATTTTTCTTTTCCATTCTGCCCTTTATCTTCCTGCCAAAAACATTGATTTCCCCAGAAGAATTCTTTGTGCCTTTATTCTGATGACTGTGTCTTTTCTGGCAAATGCTACACACAAAAAGATGATGTTATAGACATGTTACTATAGAGAAGTAATGTTCATTTCCATTTGTGTTCATGTGGATTTAGAAGACTGATCATTTCATGATTATGTCCCTTTCTGTTTCATTTTGCTGCTGACAAATTTAAAGGTTGTTTAAATGAACTGTTGTTTTTGTTTAGCAACTACATCATTTGCTGAAGCATAAGCTGTATTCAACTAAACCAGTTAGGAGATAAAGATAGATATAGACTTATCTCTGTCTAATATAATCTATCATCTATCTGCCATAGAGTAAACTGAAGTTAATTCAAGTAACTCCATTCCCTAATTATGCAGTTGTTTTTATTTTCTAGCCAAAGAGCTAGATTTTGCATTTATCCCTGTTGAATTTCATTTTGATAGGATCAGCCCATCCTTTCAACCTAAGAGCACGTAGATTCTCTAGCTCAGCAGTCAGCAAATTATAGCCAACAGGCCCACTGCCTGCTTTTGTAAATTAAGTTTTATTGGAACACAGCCACATGCTTTCATTTATGGAATTCCTATTGCTGCTCTCATGCTACAGTGGCAGAGTTGAGTAGCTGCAACAGAGACCTCATGACCTGGAAAGCCTAAAATATTTACTATCTGGCCCTTTACAGAAAAAATCAGCCAAACTCTGTATCTAATCCAACCTGTTAACTAGTTTTTCCAGATAAAATATGCAAGTAGATGTGTAAAAAAAAAAAAAAAAAAATTACCTGCACTAACAGTTTAAAGGTTGAAAGGGATCTACTCATTAATATGTAAAAGAGAAGTGTATTTTGGTTCTCACTGCCATGAAAATAAGTGACTAAGATTATTAGCAATGATATTAAATTTTGGCTGATGATTACCCTCTCCCTAGTATCTCACTCCAACAATGCTTCTACCACACAGAGAGAGTGGTCCACTGAACCCTATCAGCTTCATTACCCAACACTCCTCTTAAACTCATTCCTAGAGCAGATGGAGATTTCATAGGGCCTGAGCTGCAGACAATTTAGAGGCCTTTCTTATGATAAAGAATTCAAATATAAAATTAGAAATGAAACTCAGGTAAATATTCTAAATATAGCTAAAATTAAGTAAAAATGGGAAAAATCTCAACAAATTGCAAATTTTAAAGTTAAAAAATACCACAAACAGCTAAAAAAACAGAAAAATAGCACATATGATATTAACTGTTTGTCACTCTTTAATATTTTTTATTTAACACTTTTAGTTGTAATTCTTTTTATGATAATGGTATTGTAATATAATTTCCTATAGAGAGACCAGAAAGATTTTTTCCAGCGTGAATGGTCAAAATTTTTGTTTTTAGTATTAATAGGTTATAAAAATGTCAACTTCCCAAATTGTGGTTAGTAATACCAAGTGATTTTTTAAATTGTCAAATGTGGAGAGAGCTGTATCAGATTTCTTTCATACACAAGCTGAAAGGTTCAAATGACACTGTGTATTTTGTCTCTATACCTGTCCACTCCCCAGCCACATTTACCTAGTTGCAAATGCTGTAAGCTACTTCAGTATCTCAGTGTGGCCACTGGCCCAGCACCTTTGTGTCAGGGCTCATGGTATGTGGCAGGAATATTCCTGGAAAACATTTTTATATTAGAACAGTTAACATCAGTCACCATACATAATTAAATTTTTTTCTTGTGAGGAGAACTTCTACGATTTACTTTCTTAGTAACTTTCAAATATGTAAAACAGTATATTAACTATAACCACCATGCTGCAATTATATTCTCATGACTTACATATTTTATAACTGGAAATTTTTACCTTTTGACCCACTTTACCCATTTTGCCCACTCCCTGCCTCTGGCAATCAACTGTCTGTTCTCTTTATCTATGAGCTTGGTTGTTTCTTTTTTAGATTACACATATAAGTTAAATTATACGGTATTTGTCTTTCTCTTTCTGACTTACTTCGCTTTGTATAATGCCCTTGAGGTCCATGCATGTTGATAATGGCAAGATTTCATTCTTTTTTATGGCTGAATAATATTCCATTGTGTGTGTGTATATCACATTTTCTTTATTCATCCATTGCTGAACACTTAGGTTGTTTCCTTATCTTGGCTATTGTAAATAATGCTGCAATGAACATGGGGGTGCATACATCTTTTCAAGTTAGTGTTTTCGTTTTCTCTGGATAAATTCTCAGAAGTGGGATTGCTGGGTTGTATGGTAGTTCTATTTTTTAATTTTTGAGAAAACTCCGTAGTGTTTTCCAGACAGACTGCACCAATTTACATTCCCACCGACAGTGCATAAGTGTTCGCTTTTGTCCACATCCTTGCCAACATTTGTTATTTCTTAACTTTTTGATAATAGCCATTCAAACAGTGAGTTATCTCCTTGTGGTTTTGATTTGCATTTCCCTGATGTTTAGTGATGTTGAACATCTTTTCACGTACCTGTTGGCCATTTGTATATCTTCTTCGGAAAAATGTCTATTCAGATCTTCCATTTTTCACTCAGACTGTTTTTTGCTATTGAGTTATATGAGTTCTTTATATATTTCAGATATTAACCCCTTTCAGATACATGATTTGAAAATATTTTATCTTGTTCAGTAGCTTGCCTTTTCATTTTTTTGATGATTTCCTTTACTGTGCAGAAGTTTTTTAGTTTGATGTAGTCTCACTTGTTTACTTTTACTATTGTTGCCTTTGCTTTTGGTTTCAGATCCAAAAAATCGTTGCCAAGACCATTGTCAAGGAGCTTACCCACCTATGTTTTCTTCTAGGAGTTTTATGGTTTTAGGTTGTCTTTAATCCATTTTGTGTTAATTTTTGTGTATGGTGTAAGACAGTGGTCCAGTTTCACTCTTGCATGTGGCTGCCCAGTTTTCTCAGCACCATTTATTGAAGAGACTGACCTTTCCCCATTTTGTACTCTTGGCTTCTTAATTTCTGCTGTTTTTAAGGCACTCAATTTGTAGTAATTTGTTATGGCAACCATCGAGTACTAAAACACCTTTCTAGACCTGAATGGGTTCAGAAAACAAAACAAAGCATATGCACAGGCATACACATTGACACAAATGTACAAATACACACACACACAACCACGTTTTCTAACCTGAGGTGGGAAATGGCACCTAATTTTCTAAACTGGCACTCCAGTTTTTCAAGACATTTTGATTGTTTTAAAATGTTTGCTAGTTATTTGTGTTGGAAGACAATTTTCCGTAGGTTTCTTTTTCTGTACCTTGTGTGAGTAAGCTATAGAATTTTCTTACTTTTAGACTGTCTTCTCAAAGATGTTTGAGTTGAAAACAATCTTGGACAATAGGGATAGTATCTCTCATATAGGAAAGGACAGACATATTAACTACTCATTATTCAGTATTGGGATTCCTAAGCTCTGAGTCTTCTATAATGCAACCCTCTAAACATGCAGGTGTCACCTGGCCCTCTTTTATGTGGCCCTGTGAAAACTGGGGCTTGTGGCACCAGTGCAATGGTGATACGCTGGCTAATTTTTTTGCCATGAGTAACAAACTGTTAGTCTCTGATCCAGGAGTCTCACATCTTCTACCAGCATCCACAAAACTGTGGCAGGCTAACTTGTTAGCTTGCAAGTAGTATAAAGTCTTGACAAATTGGTCTACTTTTCAGTAGTTTTCTTAATTTGTATGACCATCAAACATACCCTCTGGCCTTTGTCTGTGTTATGAGTTGATGATGAATACTTATAACTGTCTGCTAAGCATCATTCCCCAGAGGACCCATAATATCTCATTCGGGACATGTCCCAAAATTGAACTCATAATTTTTCCTTCAAGTACTCTTTCCTCCTTTTTTGAAACCTCATTTAATGTGATCACCATTTCACACTTGAGTAGTACTTGCTTCTTATTTCTTCTGCTTCACAAAACCAGCTAATATTTCCTGTTAATTTTACTTCCCGAATTGCTTGTTATAAACTCCTCTCCTGTCTCTGCCCTTGTGTTAGTCTAGGTCCTTTGAGAAACAGATGCCAAGGTGGGATTAAACATATTAGAATATTATTAGGGGAATTATCCATGTGTGAAAAAGTGGTGTGAATTCTGGAACGGCTAGAAGAGCCGTTGGGTCATGATGCATGATTGCCCTTGAGAGAAAGAATTAAGAATGGATGAGAGCATCCAAGAATGTCATGCAGTCTGAGAGAAGCTGGGAAAGCAATGGGAGATTCTCAGGGTCAAGCCAGCCCTCAGAGGATCTTCCTGTCCCCGAGTAATGAGCCTGCTTTAGTGTTCTGCTGAGAACTGCAATATTCTGGAGGACAGGCTGTGAGAAGCGTGGGTTGGCATAAATGCTACAGGGTGGCCTAAGTCACTTACTTTCCCTTTATTTAGAGTCTGTAAAATGCTTTCTCCTGATTGCCACAGCCTCATGCAGGATTGTGTGTTTTAACAATAGTTTTAATATTCAACCTTACCCAGAAATTCACTGTGCTAATCTGTCTTGAAACATGTTCTAACAGTTATGTTTCCTAAAGTAAAAAATCTGACCATTTACCTCTTCATCTGAAAGTATCAATATTTTCTTATTCTCAAACCTATCCTTCAATGTCCCATACCTTTCAAAGAATATGCCTACCTTGACATTTCAAGCAAGAAAATCCCAAGCTCTGCTCTCAAATTTGATTAGTTAATTGCACATAGCAACATTTTTGGGACCATTTTATCTGACGTTTAGTGACATAACCAAAAGTTTATAAATTTTAGCATTGGGTAAGAGTTTCCTTGTGCCATTTTCTCTGCTTGGTGTTTTAAATTACAGTTACAGCACTTGCAACTAGAAGTCTCTTGGTTAGGACCCCAAGCTCTTCTACGCACCTTATATTTCACTTCATTCCTCTCAGGCTTCTGATTTTGACATTAAAATCTCTGCAGTAGCATGTCTGACAAATTAATTAGCTCTCAGACAGCTCTTGTGGAGAATCTCATCCTCCTTCGGGCTGTGGAACTCATCCTTTCAGGGCAGAGACTGGAGTACACATGGAAATATACTTGCATTCTCATGGCTTTTGCCAGTAATTAATTTTCATCTAATAAAGACCTGGTTTTGTTCTCTTCATAAATTTCAAGTGGATCATGCATTATAGATGTATGTTCACTTTTATTATTTAAAGGTTTTTAAAAAATATAATAGGACTGCATATTTAAAGATTTTTGTTTTTTCCTTTTAGAATTTTTCTGATATTTATTATTATAGTTTTATTTTTCCAAATCTTAATTGCCTCACTCTCAATTATTTAAAGAATTAAAAAATAAAAGTAATTGTATTTAACGTTTTAAAATTTGGTTGTAATTTCATTACAATTAGATTAAATGTAAAAGTCAATAAAATGACATAGTATTTATATTTTCAAAGACTATTTTTACTGAAATATTCAAAATCATATATTAAAGTTAAAAAGAATGATGTACATTGTAATTGAAAAGTGAAAATAAAATTAAAAATTTTAAAATAAAAGTTTTACTTAATTTTAGGTATTTTTAATTAAGTTATGAAATATTTTCTTTTTTTTTGGATTGGAAGGATTAATATTGTTTTTTTCTTGTTTTGTTTAAATTTTTTTACTTTTTAAAAATATCTTTATTGGAGTATAACTGCTTTGCATCGTTATGTTAGTTGCTGCTATATAACAAAGTGAATCAGCTATACGTATACATATATCCACACATCCCCTGCCTCTTGTGTCTCCCTCCCACCCTCCCTAACCCACCCCTCTAGGTGGTCACAAAGCACCGAGCTGATCTCCCTGGGCTATGAAGCAGCTTCCAACTAGCCACCCGTTTTACATTTGGCAGTGTATTTATGTCAATGCTGCTCTCTCACTTCCCCCAGCTTCACCCTCCCGCCGCCGTGTCCTCAAGTCCATTCTCTATGTCTGTGTCTCTATTCCTGTCCTGCCACTAGGTTCATGAGTACCATTTTTTAAAATTCCATATATATGCATTAGCATACGGTATTTGTTTTTCTCTTTATGACTTGCTTCACTCTGTATGACAGACTCTAGGTCCATCCACCTCACTAAAAATAACTCAATTTCATTTCTTTTTATGACTGAGTAATATTCCATTGTATATATGTGCCACATCTTCTTTATCCATTCAGCTGTTGATGGACATTTAGGTTGCTACCATGTCCTGGCTATTATAAAAAGAGCTGCAATGAACATTGTGTACATGACTTTTTTTGAATTATGGTTTTCTCAAGGCATATGCCCAGTAGTGGGATTGCTGGGTCATATGGTAGTTCTATTTTTAGTTTTTTAAGTAACCTCCATACTGTTCTCCATAGTGGCTGTATCAATTTACATTCCCACCAACAGTGCAAGAAGTTCCCTTTTCTCCACACCCTCTCCAGCATTTATTATTTGTAGATTTTGTGATGATGACCATTTTGACTGGTGTGAGCTGATACCTCATTGTAGTTTTGATTTGCATTCCTCTAATGATTAGTGATGTTGAGCATTCTTTCATGCGTTTGTTGGAAATCTGTATATCTTCTTTGGAGAAATGTCTATTTAGGTCTTCTGCCCATTTTTGGATTGGGTTGTTTGTTTTTTGGATATTGAGCTGCATGAGCTGCTTGTAAATTTTGGAGATTAATCCTTTGTCATTTGCTTCATTTGCAAATATTTTCTCCCATTTTGAGGGTTGTCTTTTTATCTTGTTTACGGTTTCTTTTGCTGTGCAAAAGCTTTGAACTTTCATTAGGTCCCATTTGTTTATTTTTGTTTTTATTTCCATTTCTCTTGGAGGTGGGTTAAAAAGGATCTTGCTGCGATTTATGTCATAGAGTGCTCTGCCTATGTTTTCTTCTAAGGGTTTTATAGTGTCTGGTCTTATATTTAGGTCTTTAATCCATTTTGAGTTTATTTTTGTGTATGGTGTTAGGGTACTTCTAATCTCATTCTTTTACATGTAAGCTGTCCAGTTTTCCCAGCACCACTTATTGAAGAGATTGTCTTTTCTCCATTGTATATTCTTGCCTCCTTTATCAAAGATAAGGTAACCATATGTGTGTGGGTTCATCTCTGGGCTTTCTGTCCTGTTCCATTGATCTGTATTTCTGTTTTGGGGCCAGCACCATACTGTCGTGATTACGGTAGCTTTGTAGTATAGTCTGAAGTCAGAGAGCCTGATTCCTCTAGCTCTGCTTTTCTTTCTCAAGATTATTTGGCTATCTGGGGTCTTTTGTGCTACCATACAAATTGTGAAATTTTTGGTTCTAGTTCTGTAAAAAATGCCATTGGTAATTTGATAGGGATTGCATTGAATCTGTAGATTGCTTTGGGTAGTATAGTCATTTTCACACTGTTGATTCTTCCAACCCAAGAACGTGGTATATCTCTCCATCTGTTTGTATCATCGTTAATTTCTTTCATCAGTGCCTTATTGTTGTCTGCATACAGGACTTTGTCCCCTTAGGTAGGTTTATTCCTAGATATTTTATTCTTTTTGTTGCAATGGTAAATGGAAGTCTTTCCTTAATTTCTCTTTCATATTTTTCATCATTACTCTATAGGAATGCAAGAGATTTCTGTGCATTAACTTTATAACCTGCTACTTTACCAAATTCATTGATTACCTCCAGTAGTTTTCTGGTAGCATGTTTAGGATTCTCTATGTATAGTATCATGTCATCTGCAAACAGTGACAGTTTCACTTTCTTTTCCAATTTGGATTCCTTTTATTTCTTTTTCTTTTCTGATTGCTGTGGCTAAAACTTCCAAAACTATATTGAATAATAGTGGTGAGAGTGGGCAACCTTGTCTTGTTCCTGATCTTAGTGGAAATGGTTTCAGGTTTTCACCATTGAGGAGGATGTTGGCTGTGGGTTTGTCATATATGGCCTTTATTATGTTGAGGTAAGTTCCCTCTGTGCCTACTTTCTGGAGAGTTTTTGTCATAAGTGGGTGTTGAATGTTGTCAAAAGCTTTTTCTTTATCTATTGAGATGACCATATGGTTTTTATCCTTCATTTGTTAATATGGTGTATCACATTGATTGATTTACGTATATTGAAGAATCCTTGCATTCCTGGGATAAACCCCACTTGATCATGGTGTATGATCCTTTTAATGTGCTGCTGGGTTCTCTTTGCTAGTATTTTGTTCAGGATTTTTGCATCTATGTTCATCAGTGATAAATTGGCATGTGGTTTTCTTTCTTTGTAACATCTTTGTCTGGTTTTGGTATCAGGGTGATGGTGTCTTCATAGAATGAGTTTGGGAGTGTTCATCCCTCTGCTATATTTTGGAAAATTTTGAGAAGGACAGGTGTTAGCTCTTCTCTAAATGTTTGACAGAATTCGCCTGTGAAGCCATCTGGTCCTGGGCTTTTGTTTGTTGGAAGATTTTAAATCACAGTTTCAATTTCAGTGCTTGTGATTGGTCTGCTCATATTTTCTATTTCTTCCTGGTTCAGTCTCAGAAGGTTGTGCTTTTCTAAGAATTTGTCCATTTCTTCCAGGTTGTCCATTTTATTGACACAGAGTTGCTTGTAGTAATCTCTCATGATCTTTTGTATTTCTGCAGTGTCAGTTGTTACTTCTCCTTTTTCATTTCTAATTCTATTGATTTGAGTCTTCTCCCTGTTTTTCTTGATGAGTCTGTCTAATGGTTTATCAATTTGGTTTATCTTCTCAAAGAACCAGCTTTTAGTTTTATTGATCTTTGCTGTTATTTACTTCACTTCTTTTTTCTTTATTTCTTATCTGATCTTTATGATTTCTTTCCTTTTGCTAATGTTTTTTTTTTTTTGTTCTTTCTCTACTTGCTTTAAGTGGAAGGTTATGTTGTTTATTTGAGATGTTTCTTGAGGTAGGATTGTATTGCTATAAACTTCCCTCTTAGAACTGTTTTTGCTGCTTCTCATAGGTTTTAGGACATTGTTTTTTCATTGACATTTGTTTCTAGGTATTTTTGATTTCCTCTTTGATTTCTTCAGTGATCTCTTGGTTATTTAGTAGCATATTGTTTAGCCTCCATTTTTTTGTATTTTCTACAGTTTTCTTCTGTAATTGATATCTAGTCTCATAGCATTCTGGTGAGAAAAGATACTTGATATGACTTCAGTTTTCTTAAATTTACCAAGGCTTGATTTGTGACACAAGATATGATCTCTTCTGGAGATTGTTCCATGAGCCCTTGAGAAGAAAGTGCATTCTGTTGTTTTTGGATGGAATGTCCTATAAATATCAATTAATTCCACCTTGTTTAATGTGTCATTTAAAGCTTTTGTTTCCATATTTATTTTCATTTTGGTTGATCTGTCCGTTGGTGAAATTGGGGTGTTAAAGCCCCCTGCTATGATTGTGTTACTATTGATTTCCCCTTTTATGGCTGTTAGCTTTTTCCTTAAGTATTGAGTTGCTCCTATGTTGGGTGCATAAATATTTACAATTGTTTTATATTCCTCTTGGATTTTTTTTACCATTGATCATTATGTAGTGTCCTTCTTTGTATTTTGTAATGTTCTTTATTTTAAAATTTATTTTGTCTGGTATGAGAATTGCTACTCCACCTGACTTTAGATTTCCATTTGCATAGAATATCTTTTTACATCACCTCACTTTGTCTGTAGGTGTCCCTAGGTATGCAGTGGTCGCTTGTAGACAGCATATATATGGGTCTTGTTTTTGTATGTATTCATCCAGTCTATGTCTTTTGGTTGGAGCATTTAATCCATTTACATTTAAGGTTATTATCGATATGTATGTTTCTGTTACCATTTTCTTAATTGTTTTGGGTTTTTTTTTAGGTCTTTTCCTTCTCTTGTGTTTTCCATCTAGAGAAGTTCCTTTAGCATTTGTTGTAAAACTGGTGTGGTGGTGCTGAATTCTCTTAGCTTTTGCTTGTATGTAAAGGTTTTAACTTCTCTGTCAAATCTGAATGAGATTCTTGTTGATTAGAGTAATCTTGGATGTAGTTTCTTCTCTTTCATTACTTTAAATATGTCTTACTACTCCCTTCTGGCTCACAGAGTTTCTGCTGAAAGATCAGCTGTTAACCTTATGGGGATTCCCTTTTATGTTATTTGTTGCTTTTCCCTTGCTGCTTTTAATATTTTTTCTCTGTATTTAATTTTTGATAGTTTGATTAATATGTGCCTTGGCGTGTTTCTCCTTGGATGTATCCTGTATGGGACACTCTTCCCTTCCTGTTCTTGATTGACTGTTTCCTTTCCCATGTTAGGGATGTTTTCGACTATAATCTCTTCAAATATTGTCTCAGTCCCTTTCTTTTTCTCTTCTTCTGGAACCCCTATAATTCGAATGTTGGTGTGTTTATTTTTGTCCCAGATGTCTCTGACACAGTCCTCAATTCTTTTCATTCTTTTTTCTTTATTCTGCACCGAGGTAGTTATTTCCAGTATTTTATCTTCCAGGTCACTTATCTGTTGTTCTACCTCAGTTATTCTGCTATTGATTCCTTTGAGAGAATTTTTAATTTCATTTATTGTGTTGTTCATCATAGTTTGTTTGCTCTTTAGTTCCTCTATGTCTTTGTTAAATGTTTCTTGTATTTTCTCCATTCTATTTCCAAGATTTGGATCATCTTTACTGTCATTAGTCTGAATTCTTTTTCAGGTGGACTGTCTATTTCCTCTTCATTTTTTTGGTCTGGTGGGTTTTTACCTTGCTCATTCATCTGCTGTGTATTTCTCTGTCTGCTCCTCTTGCTTAAGTTACTGTGCTTGGGTCTCCATTTCATGGGCTGCACGTTCGTAGTTCCTGTTGTTTTTGGTGTCTGCCTCCCAGTGGGTAAGGTTGGTTCAATGGGTTGTGTGGCCTTCCTGGTGGCTGGGACTGGTGCCTGTGTTCTGGTGGATGAGGGTGGATCTTGTCTTTCTGGAGGGCAGGACTGCATCTGGTGGTGTGTTTTGAGGTGTCTGTGAACTTAGTATGATTTTAGGCAGCCTTTCTGGTAATGGGTGGGGTTGTGTTCCTGTCTTGCTCGTTGTTTGGCATGGGGCACCCAGCACTGAAACTTGCTGGTCGTTGAGTGGAGTTGGGTCTTAGCATTGAGACAGAGGTCTCTGGGAGAGCTCTCGCTGATTAATATTACATGGGACTGGGCAGTCTGGTGATCCAGTGTCCTGAACTCAGCTCTTCCACCTCAGAGGCTCAGGCCTGACACTCGGCTGAAGCACCGATACCCTGTCAGCGTCACTGCTGTGAGTGTGCTGATCTCCATTATGAAGTCAGATTATGAGGGTCTACAATAGCTGGTCAGGTAGAACAGGTGGAATTGGTCACAATTTGTCTATGAGGCTGTCTCTAGCAGCCAGTGGCTGAAAGAGTAGGCCTTCACATGTGCTGCCAGACTCTTAAACGTTTATATAGAAGTCTCCACTGGGTTCAGTAATGGATTTGGTACAGATGGTTTCAAGAACACCTTACTCTCAAGGTTGTGTGCTTGAAACTGCTCCTAAGTCTGAGGGTCTACAAGCTGCAGGAAGACGAGACTGCCCTGCGCTGACTGCAAGCTGTGATTCTTGCCATGAGCCCTGTTGCTGCTGTTGTGGAATCCGGCTTCCCCTGCCACTCTGTCTGAAGCAAGGTCCTGGAGCAACATCCCACTGTGTGCAGCAGACTTCAGGCAGGACATGGCAGCAGGCTTCGCTCAAATATTTTCATAAAAATAAAACTCTTTACAATTTAGTGAACGTTATGTAGCCAAAGAAAAATTGGCATTATGCTTTGTTGTAGTTAATTTTATGTGTCAACTTGACTGGCCCACAGAGTGCTCAGATATTCGGTCCAACATTATTCTGGGTGTTTTTCTGAGGGTGTTTTGGATGAGGTTAACTTTTAAATTAGTAGACTGTGTAAAGCCCTTGCAGGACATTTGGTCCTATTCCAAACATCCATTGAAACATCCTCTAATGTGTTAAATTATGCAAACATTTAACTTCACCAAAAGGATTATAAGTTGTGGTCCTGTCTGAGCCATTGGCTCATGCCAAAATACCTTGAAATTTGGTACTATCCAAAATACCTACTGAGACGTTTGGTCCATTCTTTGTTAAATAATACAAGTATTTAACTTTTTTGAAATTGTATTTACATTATTTTCATTGTAATTCATGATGAATTTTGTATTTCACATTTATTCTTGTTCTTCTTGCCACGAAGTTTGGCAGGGCTGCTCTTAAGTCGATAAACAATTGCTCCAACTATATAGAGCTGATTATTGGCTTTGTATTTGTCATATCTGATAACAGTTTGGGTTATACGCATTTGATTTTGCAGCATATTGATGGGTCTTGTTCTTTTTTTATGCAGTCAGCCACCCTATGTCTTTTGATTGGAGCATTTAGTCCATTGACATTTAAAGTAATTATTGATAGGTATGTACTTATTGCCATTTTATTACTTGTTTTCCAGTTGTTTTTATAGTCCTTTATTCATTTCTTCTTTTTATTTCTTCTCTTGTGTTTTGATTAATTTCTTTAGTGGTATACTTGTGTTCTTTTCTCTCTAGTTTTTGTGTGTCTACTGTAGGTTTTTGATTTTTCATTGCCATGGAGTTCATATATGCTGACCTGTAACTCTATCTACTTTTTTTTTAAGCTGGTAGTCATTTAGGTACAAACACATTTGAAAAGATCTACATTTTATACTCCCCTCCCCCACATTTGTGTCTTTGATGTCATATTTTATATATTCACTGTTTACTGTAGTTATAGTTGTTTTTGTAATATTTTTGTCTTTTAATCTTTGCTAGTTTATTTAAGTTATTGATCATCATCCTTTACTCTTTATTTGCATTTACTAGTAGGATTTTTACTCTCCTATAGATTCTTGCTTCCTGATATAGCCTTTTCTTTTTGTCTTAGAAAAGACCTTTTAATATTTGTCTTAGGTTAGATTTAGTATTGATGAACTCTTTTAGTTTTTGTTTGAGAAGCTCTTTATCTCTCCTCCAATTCTCAAAGATAATCTTGCTGGCTAGAGTATCCTAAGTGGCAGGTTTTTCCCTTTAAGCACTTTGAATATAATGTGACACTCCCTTCTGGCCTGCAAAGTTTCTGTAGAAAAATCAGCTGACAGCCTTATGGTGCTTCCCTTATTTATGACTTTTTAATTTTCTCTTTCTGCCTTTAGAATTCTCTCTTTAACTATTGCCATTTTAATTATGATATGTCTTGATGTGGGTCTGTTTTGGTTCATCTTGTTTTGGAAACTCTGTACTTCCTATATGTACATATCTGCTTATTTCTTCAGGTTTGGGAAGTTTTCAACCTTAATTTCATTAAATGCATTTTCAACGCCCTTATCTCTCTTCTCCTTATGGGACCCCTGTATTGTGAATGTAGATACACTTGATGTTATCCCAAAGATCTCTTAAACTGTTCTCATTTTTTACATTTGTTTTTCTTTTTGCTGTTCTGATTGGGTGATTTGTATTATTCTATCTTCCAGATCACTTATGTGTTGTTCTATATCACCTAGTCTGCTGTTAATTCCTGCTACTGTGTTTTTCATTTCAGTTATTGTAGTCTTCAGTTCTGACTAGTTCTTTTTTATATTTTTTAGCTTTTTGTTAAAATTCTCAGTGTTCGTTTATTCCTTTCCCTAATTCACTTAGAATTTTTATTACTAACACTTTGAATTCTTTATCTGGTAAATTATTTATTTCTGTTTAATTGTTTTTTTTCAGGGCTTTTATCTTGCTCTTTCAACTAAGACAAATTCCTCTGTCTTCTCATTTTGCTTAATTTTCTCTGTCTCTATGAAATTAGGTGAAATAGTTACCCATTGCAGTCTTGAAGGGGATGTCCTTATGTGGGAGTGTCCCTATACAGTCTGCATGTGCCCTGTGCCTTTGGTGGGAGAGCTGGATGTGATGTGAACACAAGTCATGTCTCTCCTTACAGTGTGCTGGCAGCTATCACCTTCCTAGGAAGTAGGGCCAGAGAAGGAGGGGCTAGTGCCAGAGCCAACTGTGAGCCAGGCTTCTCCTCTACCCATTGGCCATCACCACACTATCAGGTTCAGGGGTGTGTCCCAAGTTGCTAGATAGAAGCCACGAGGGTCAGGTCCAAGCTGGTTCTGTTCTTCAGGTATGCATTCTCCCCACTCCCAGCACCACCATTCTTGCTCCAGAAGGGAGCAGTACTGGCAGAAAAAGGGCCCACAGTCTGTTGGCATGTGACTTAGAGTGGGCTGCAGGGGTCTGGCTACAGACAGAGGCTTCTTTTTTTTTTTTTAATATTTATTTATTTGGCTGTGCTGGGTCTTAGTTGCAGCATGTGGCATCTTTAGTTGCGGCATGCATGTGGGATCTAGTTCCCTGACCAGGGATCAGACCCAGTCCCCTGCATTGGGAGGGCAGAGTCTTAACCACTGGACCACCAGGGAAGTCCCCAGGTTGCTTCTGATGTGCTGCTTGTGAAAACTATAGTAATAGTTTTCCTGTCCCTGCCCTGCTCAGAGGCCAGTTCAGGTCTGAGTCTCCTTCATCCTTCACAGCCAATCTCTCCCTCTGTCCTCTGCTGCTCCTGCCTTGATGTGGACATGTGCCACATGGGAGGTGGTGCCCATTTATCTCTGGTTGTGGGTCAGAGTGGGAACTGTGGTGTTTTGGCTGCAGACAGAGTTCAGGGCTGCTTCTGATGTGTTCCCTGTGTAAGCACCAGTAACAGCTTTCCCTGCCCTGTTCAGTTGCCACTTTGGATCTGAGCCACCACTGTGTCTCATGGCTGAGTGCTTTCCTTGGTCGTGACAGCCCTTGGTCCAGTGTAGAACTGCGACATGAAGTAAGCAGGCTGGAGCTTTCACTTGGTTCAGGCTGGGTCTCATACAGGGATGCTCATAGGAAGCCAGTCAACCACTAGTACAGTTTGAATCCATCCTGTCCACCCTGTTTCAGGAGTAAGCAAGTATGCACACACTCCTCACAAGCAGAGTCCAGGCTTCCCACAACCCACCTGTTAATCCCAGCAGCCTTCCAACAAGCCAAGGGGACTTTTTTTCCCCTGTGTTTGTACCCAGGGCTGGATGCCCAATATGTGGCTCAAACTGTTCACCCTCCAGGGTGGATCTCCCCCTATGTAATCTTCCTTTCCCTCTGAGTCCAGTCCCAGGGGCACATGTCTCAACCCTTTTCGTCCCTTCTTACCTGATTCTATGTGGACATTTCTTACATCCTTGGTTGTACAGGAGTCTTTCTGCCAGTTTACAGTTAGTTTTCAATGAAATTGTTCTACTTGTAGATGTATTTTTGATGTGTTCATGGGAGGAGGTGAGTTCTGTGTGTTCCTACTCCATTATCTTGATCAATAACCAAAACACTAGTACCTTTTACTCCTATCTCTTTTAAAGGAATGGAAATGGTGACAAAAACCATTACAATGTAGCACTGGCTTTTGTTTTTATGAGTATATTACTTCTGCCATATTTTGAAATAAAAATATATTGCCAAACAAAGGGGAAGAGGTTTTTTGTTTTGTTTTGTTTTAGTAGTCATCTGACTAATGGTTGCTGGTTTACTGGACGGGGAAACCTTACTGATGTCTTATGAATTCAGTATCCATTTTGACCAGGCCAGATCAGCCAGTAGCTAAGCACTAGCCAATTGGCAGGTAACTGTGGGCATCACATCCACTAAAACCTCTCCAAATAGCAGCAGACACTTCTTGTGATTTACGACAATCATACCTCTATAGGACATCTATTCAAGGGAAACATTACCTCTTAACCCTGGGCAGTGGGATAGATGTAGAGGGTTTAATTAGATGCCCAGTAACCCCTCTCATGGCAGCTGTTATACCTGACCACTGTGTGGTGGGAGAGACACACTCTTCTCATTCTTCGAAAATAAACAAGATGCTCTGTAAAGTGTTTATGTCAACATGTTTGCCACATATTTTACATAGTGGCTTGAACAAGCTCCTCCTTTTAAACTCCACCCTTATTTAACAACTCAGCCACATCCAGTCAAATGTCCAGTGACATATAAATGCACCATGCATCATGAGATCCCATTCTCATTTGTTGTCCTTTGTCCTCTAACTATAGGACTCCTTTTGGTACTCCTAGTTAATACAAATCTCACTCTTCTGCAAGATCAAATCCTAATCCATCTACCTAAACCCACAGTCCATTAATACCAACTAGTCTACAGAGGCAAGAAGGTTTATTTCTGGCAATACAGCCACAGCACAATTATTGGATCAATAAAACATGATAGTATTTTTAATGTATTCATTCTGTAAACCAATAGTATTAATAAACTTTTTGGACTATTTGAACTTGGGGATGTTTTCTAAGTGTAAGTGTTTTTGAAAGGACAAAATATCAAGGACCATTTGGCATGGACCAAATATGTTGAACATTTTTGATAGAACCAAATTTCAAAGACCTTTTGGCATGAACCAAATGTTTCAATGGACATTTTTGACAGAACCAAATGTATGCTAATTGTGTAAAGCAGACTGTCTTCTTTACTGTGGGTAGGCCTCATCCAGTTAGTTGAAGGCCTGAATAAAGAGAAAAACTGACCCTCCCCTGAGTAAATGAGGATTCCTTGATTCCTTCCTTCTCTCTCTTAGTCTTCCATGTGGGACATTGTTTATTTCCTGCCTTTGGACTTCAACTGAAACATTGACTTTCCTAGATCCCCAGCTTGCCAAACACCCTGCAGATCTTGGAACTTGTCAGCCTCTGTAGTCACATGAACCAATTCCTTCTAATAAATTTCTCTTCTCTCTGCCTTACTCTGTCTCTCTGTCTCTCTCTGTCTCTCTCTGTATATATTTTAATGGTTTTGTTTCTCTGGAGAACTCTGACAAATACCTATTTCATGCATACACAAGTTTAGAAATAGAACAGAATATTTAATAGTGAAAAAAATTCCTCAGCCACCGCATGTCATTGTTGTGACTATTGTACTAACTTGTGGGTACCTTGGTATCACACACTTGGGCATCAAGAAAAACAGGAAAGCAGATGCTTGACACTGTACCTCATCATGCAAGAATCTATTACATTCTTGCTATCAGAGAGGAAGGATTTGACAAGTTAATTAAATTGTCTTTTTTCTTATCTAAGCACTTCCATCACACAGGTCCTCTCTGCAATGTAAAATAGTATTTGTCTTCAGCAATGACAGCAACAGCTTCTGCAAACCTTCATGACATTCAGATATAGTTGTGTTTTGTGATGAAGAATTAGACATATAACAGCAGACATACATAGTGTATGTGAGTGCTGGCTAGTGCATCCCAAGTGAAAGAATTGTTTCTGTGGTGTGTGTGTGGGGGGGTGAGTGGGTGTGTGCATGCATGTATGTATTTCTATGCTCATAATTTCTGATGCCCTTAAAAATGATGGATACATATCAGTGGTTCCTCTTGCCTAGGTGTCATGATGGTAGTGATAGAATCAGCCCATAGGTTTACCAAATTTGTTGGAGTTTTAAAACTTTAGGGCCCAACATTATGCTTTCCCTATATGCTATAGACTGAATGCTTATGTTCTCCCAGAATTCATATGTTGAAATCTAATTTCCAATGTGATGGTATTTGGAGATGGGACCTTTAGAAGATAGGTCATGAGGGCAGAATTTATGCTGTTGGGAGGAAAACAAAAAAAAAAAAAAAAAACCCTTACCCTTCTAAGTTCTTCTGGCTAGTCTAAGAATTAAATTGACACAAGACAGATAAACAGGAGAAAAGAGACAAAAGTTTAATAACATGTATACATCCTGTACACGTGGGAGAGATCCAGGGAAACTAACTTGCCAAAATAGCCAAAGTCCTCACCTTAAATATTATCTTCAGCTAAAGACAAAAGAGAATGTTGGGGAAGAGGTTTGGGATTTGGAGGAAGGCAATTTATATGGAGATAAAAAAGCAGATGTTTGGTAAACAAATATTTGCTGGGCCCTGCAGAGACAATGGGGCAGAGCGGACTCTGGTTTCTCCCACACCACACCTAGCCCATATTCTTTGTAGATATCTCTGTGGATAGCACTCTTCTTCGAACAGACCTTTTATCTTAATTCTTTAGGCATCTAATGAAGGAGGCCCCAAAGTGTTCCCTCACCCCCTTCCACATGTGAGGTTACAGTGAGAAGGCTGTCATTTCTGAGCCAGGAAACAGGTTCTTGATCTTGGACTTCCCAGTCTCCAGAACTGTGAGAAATACATTGCTGTTGTTTACAGGCCACTAAATCTGGTATTTTATTATAGCAGCCTGAACAGACTAAGATGGTATAAAAGAGAAAGTAGACCTACTTGGGGAAAGACACTGTGTTAATCTTAGTGCTTCAATGTTAAGCAACAGACATGGTTTCTAACATTGCAGTTGTTACAGTCTAATGATGTGTACATGTGTTAAACAGATAATTACTCATAGAGTCTTGCTAGGAACTATATAGTAAAGTTACAAGGTACAATGGGCATTTTAATTGGTAGGCCATGGATCACTGCGATGGCTGGGAAGGTGAAGTATCATGATGATCTTGGGTGGCCTCGGCCTGCAGTGGCTTGAAGCAGGATTTCAGTTCCTGGCAAGAGATTGAAGTCAGGCCGCGGCAGTGAGAGCGCTGAATCCCAACCACTAGACCACCAGGGACCAGTGGCCAGAAACAAGGTCCATCAGCTTTGTATAAATGAATTTCCACATGGAGATGGAAAGTGGTGAAACAAGTAAAGTGTTTATTAGGAGGGAAAAGGGTACTTGTGGATAGACACAACGGTGGACTCAGAGAGAGAGTCATGCCCTTGTGGTAGTTTGAATCACATATATGAGGCATTTCTTCTGGGTTTCCTTTGGCCAATTATTTTGATTTGCCTGGTTCTGAGTCCATATTTGGTATATCTCAGGGTCCTACCATGTGTGTGCATGCATCTCTTAGCCAAGATGGATTCTAGTGAAGAGGCCTATGTGTAGGTTGACATTACTTGCTATGAGGTGGCGCCCCCTCCCTTTTTGACCTTCACGGAGCCTTTCTGCGCGTGCATAGTTGGGAAGGTCTGCTTGACTTTGAGAATTAAGATTACGTGGTCTTTTGCCTCTTATCTGGGCAGGGCTCAGCTCTTCTCTCGCTCTTGCTATTTTGGAGTATCTGTCCACAGGGAGCAACTCCAGTTGCTCAGCCTGGGGCCCATTTATCTCCTGCCTCAACGAAGGTTATTTTCTACTAGATACATATGTTAATGTTGAAGAAGGTAGTTTCCCAAAGTTAGAGGATTATCTGATAATATAAATATTCTCTATTATGAGAATCAACATTTAGGAATATTTCTGAAGAATGAGTATCAGTTAGGGCTGGAGTCTTCCCTTTGAACTTTATTGCCACATAATTTGTTCTTGGAGTTATGAGAATGTATGAGGACCTCAGTGACAAGGTTTAGCCTGAATATAACTGAGAAGAGTGTCCAGAACAATTTTAGCCTTTTATCTTCAGGCAAATAAAACTGAGCCATGCTAGCTAGAAAACAAAGTTTGGTTAGAATGATTAAAGCAATTTCAGAGTTTCCTTGGCAAAGGCTGTACCCTTATTATGTTTAGTTGAATTATGGATCATGCTTTTGTAGCTCTGTAGACTTCCACAGTGTCATTGTGCTCTGGGAACTGATTGTTCCCACAGGTGTTTAACCATGGCTTTAGGATGAAAACAGTTCAAACAAGTTAATGAAATCTTTATTATTAACTTGGGAAATTTTAGAATAAATTTCTGAGAGGAGATCAACAAATAAGTATATCAATGAAAATAACTGTATCAATAATTTGGAAATTATGAGCCAAATATAGCACATTTAATATGTATCCATGTAGAGTCTGAAACCAGAGTTCCAGAAATAACTGCAAAATCTAAGATGTCACAATGCCTCAATAGAATCACATACAATTTAGGTATTTAAATTTCCAGTAAGTTGAGTGTGTGATAACAGTAAAAGGTAATGGCCAAACATGCTAATAAGTACTTTAATAGAAATGTAGCCTCTAGAATGAAAGAGGTAATGTATTCATTTTTTTTTTTGAGTTTTAGACAGGCAAATAAAAAGTATTATGATAAAATGGAAAACATTTAGAGGACAGTTACAGGAATGATGAGAATACAAAACCAGGAGATTTTTTTATCCTGTAAGAGAAAACTCAGTTGTCTTTATGTGAAAAATCATCCTGAAAAACTAGGTTACACTTGTTCTTCAGGTCCTGGCTTCTATTTAGATAAGGTTGTCAAGAAAGAAAAGTTGTAGTAGGTGACATTTTATCAGAGAAGTGAGGGAGGTGATGGGTTGAGCAGAATAAAGACCTGGAGGAAATAAGTTTGGTTTGAGAAAACAGCAACTCACAGCCTAAGGCCGGAATGAGAAAAGGGTTTGGAAAATAATAAGATTCTATACACATACACATGTGTTAAAAATACCACATGTGTGCATAACACGGATATATTCAACTATATATGTGCTCTGAAAATGCTTTCGACAAAGAACAGTCTAGAGTCTTAGGTTATAGGTGTTACTTACAGTGGAAGAAAGGTTGTATGAAGCTTTTCGGCAATGAGATCCCTCAAACAATTGGTGCTGCTTTCCTAAATGGTGGTTCAATAAGGGCAATGAATCCTTTAGATTATTTTCAATGATATAATCTAGAAAAACAGAGAAATTCTACTTTTTTTAGATGAAAAAAAGTTGGAGTTGTAATGACTGTTTGAAAATTCTTTCATATCCATTTAAGCAAAATTATTGTGATTCAAGTTCATTTTCTATGTGAAATAGGAAGACTTAAAAAATGCAGTCAACAGTTGACTATTCAAAAGCAGATTATTGCAAATATTTCTCAAGTTTTTGATTGACATGCTTATCACCGACTTTGCTAAATTAACTCCTTTGTTAATATTGTCTCACCTTCTTGACTCCCAGAGGTTATTTCAGGATAACCTTCTTGGGTAAATTTCAATCATACTTCTATAAGCAAAAATTACCTTTTGCTTGATTATAATTTCCCGAGGAGTATCTTAAAGATTACATCAGATCCGTTCTCATGTGTGAGTACTGCATTCAATCTGATTAAATAAATGAAAGAAATAATTTAAATTTAGCAGATGAGATAGTAGAAAGGTCTGTAGTTAAAAAAAAAAACGTATTTTTCTAAAGCATAAATATCTTCCTTAAGTCATATGATATTTTACAAAGTATTTTCATATGTATACCGATTTGATCTTCACAAAAATGTTTCAGTAGAATAGGTATCATGTATATTATTTTGAAAATCAGGAAACAGATTCATAGATGTTCAGCACCTTTACCAAGTGAGTAAGAACTGGAACCACAAACTTCTTACTTCCAGCTCAAGGTTGTTCATACTTTTAGTCAATCACTTTCTTAGAAATGTTTTACTGAAAAAAAGAATAAACTGATCAATTAAGAACAAAGAATGATCTAAGCAAACTGGATTAACATATGATCACAGATATCAATTTCTATGACATCCAACATTACATACTTTCCCTACTTTTTGAAACTGTCTTCCCTTGGCCTCCCAGAACCTGGATTCCAATCAATCTTCTAATCCTTTTTAATTCCTCTTGGTGATTTATCCTTTCACTCTCTGACACTCAGTGTTCAACAGGGTTTTATTCTTGCTTTGCTTTGCAGCCTGCATACTCTTCCTTAAGGATCTCAAATATCTACTTCCAGAATTCACCTGCCTTCCCAACTTCCAATTTGTATTCTGAGTAGGATATATATCATCTATTGATTGTAAGGTCGGATCTTAACAAACGGCACCACGAAACAGAGGAAAGCTTCAAGTGAGCTTTATTAGGGAGCGCTCCCGGGCTAGGTTCACTGGTCCGAGAGAAAGGGGCCAGAGAAGTCGCGTCCAGTACTGGACGAGGGGGATTTTTATTGGGGTAAAAGCAGAAGGCGGCTTGCAAGGGGAGGGGGTGGTTTGCTATACAGGGTAATTCCTTATTTGGTGAGGATACAGCAGGGCCAGGTGTTGGTTGGTCTGTTGTGGGGCGTAAGCCCATTTTCCCTCCCCGTCAGCCCCATTGTTTTCTGGGCAGGAAGTTAGAGTCTCTTGTTGATTCCCAGAACAGGTGAGGTCATGCTCCTACCTCATACTGGTCGATGTTTTCTCTTACCCCCTGGGCCTCCTTTCACCCGGGCCAACGGACCTTACATTGATGAAGTCTAGAAATGTTTACGAAAACAATTTATTGGAATGCAATATAAAATTCAACTAAAAATAAGTTTTAAAAAGTTTTACCAGCATCAAGGAACAAAATTTGGAATCCAAGACTTTGTGATTAAACCTTATTGACCTGTTCTAAGAATTTTTAAAATTCAAGAATAAGAACCTGAGAAAACTAACATGGTTATTATTAGCAGGAGAGAGGAGCTCAAGGATGGGGGTCCCTGTCACTGAAGTGATCAGGACCAAAGAGCATCAAAATATACACCCTGTGTAAACATGGAATTTTCTGTCTGTTCACTGCTCTAAACTTGGCACCTATAATCATGGTAGCCTATAGTAGTTGTTTAATCAATATTTTCTCAACGAATGAATAAATACAATGCTGGAACGGAGGACTATTACTGACAGTGTGTATGATGGATATGCTAGCAAACTTTTTTATTAAATTCCATTTTCTTTAAAATGTATTCAGTTTTTAAAAATGGCTAGTTTGGGAATGAACTTGTCCAGTGTGTTATTTTTCCTTCCTCTAACGGAACATAACCATCAAATTCTATGACAACATCAAAAACCTTGTATATGACAAGTGTACATTTGAAAAAAGGGTTGAATGATATATAACATGTGCTTTTACTTCTTGACTGGATCAGATTAGTATTGATTTGCTTTGTGTTTAAAGCAAAATGTTTTATGCCTCTTTGAATGTATTCTTTCCAGCTCATTTATTGTTGATGGAGAACACAAAGTACCAATCATAATTTTCTTATTTCATGGATATCCTGTTATCAATGGCAATTCTGAGATTATCAGAGTAAAAATGAAGTGTGTAGAGAGGACCAGTTAATAGTAATGCCTAAGCGATGCTTGGGTGTAGATTTTAGATTTTAGAAAGCTTGCTTTTACAGATAAATGTGTTTTTTTAATTGTACTTATTATTAATTAAAATGTTGTCATTTGCCTTTTTTCTGAAACAGAAAATTTTGCTTTATCACAGTGTTATGATTGGCCTAGTTTGACCATATGCCTGTTCTCTAGTTAGGAAAAGATGGGGAACCTAATAGGCCCACTTGATTTTATCCAAAGGCAAAATATAAGTTTTCCAAAGGACGTTGGGTACTAATAGAGGAAAGAATTATTTTTTGGTCTGACTGTTTTCTTAAACAGCTGTTTTAATTATGTATTTTACATACAGTTCGAATTTCAGTTTCAGAGTACTAGGAAGCAGGAATTAAAGGAACAGAATGAGGATCTTTAGCCAAGTGATGAAAAGACTGAGAAGAGTTGGAGTTCATCAGTTTTAGTGATATCTCTTAGCAATATAAAGAATCCATGGTATTTACACTGCAAGATTACATCTTGTGTTTCTATAATACTGACAAAATATAACTGATACTTTGTAATATTACTTATATAATAAACAAAAATTTACCTACAATATTTTTTTTAAAAAACATCAATATTGAAAACATATGGTCATATATCTTTGACATTGTGTAAAGTAACTCCATGCTGTATTTTGGTAAATTTGGTTTTTCTGAAAACATTACCAAAGACAAGCAACTATGGCATCCATATTACTAAAAATATTTACTTTTGTTTCAAACAAGTTTTTTTTTTATTTTACTGAAGTATAGTTGATTTACAATGTTGTGTTAATTTCTGGTGTACAGCAAAGTGATTCAGTTATACATATATATTTTTTTCATATTCTTTTCCATTACGGTTTATCACAGGATATTGAATATTGTTCCCCTTGCTATACAGTAGGACTTTGTTGTTTATCCATCCTATATATGATAGTATGCATCTGCTAATCCCAAACTCCAATCCTTCCCTCCCCCATGTCCCCCCACCCCGGCAACCACAAGTCTGTTTTCTATGTCTGTGAGTCTGTTTCTGTTTTGTAGGTATGTTCATTTGTGTCATACTTTAGATTCCACATAAAACTGATGTCATATAGTATTTGTCTTTCTTTTTCTGACTTACTTCACTTAGTATAATAATCTCTAGATCCATCCATGTTGCTGCAAATGGCATTATCTGATTCTTTTTTATGACTAATATTCTACTGTATGTATATGTATGTGTGTGTATACACACACACACACACACACCCCCCACATCTTCTTTATCCATTCATCTGTCGATAGACATTTAGGTTGATTCCATGTCTTGGCTATTGTAAATAGTGCTACTATGAACATACAGGTTCATGTATCTTTTTGAATTATAGTTTTGTCTGGATACATGCCCAGGAGTAGGACTGCTGGATCATATGGTGACTCTATTTGTAGATTTTTGAGGAACCTCCATACTGTTCTCCATAGTGGCTGTATCAATTTACATTCCCACCAACAGTGTAGAGGGTTTCCTGTTCTCCATGCTCTCTCCAGCATTTATTGTCAAATGAGGTGGGGTTTTTTTTTGAGAGAAAAATAAGATTTTAATTTTCTTGTTTTTTTTTTTTTGAAGTTACCTGTAGGAGGAAAACTTTGAACTCAGTGGCATCCAGTGTGTATGTTGAAGAGGAAAGTGGGACTATGTTAGGGAAAAAAACCTGTCCTGTTGTATTTCCTTAGGCCATTAGAAGCATAGCAACAATTACTTTGAGTTTTACAAATCCCTGGGCTAATTCTTTATTCATCTGCTTGTGAAATTAGCTCTATAAATAGTAAATGAATGAATGAAAATTAAATTAATAAATGTAGAAATTAAAATACAAACTAATAACCTTTATAAAATAAACAATGATTACTTCAATGAGGAATGACATTAATACATATGCATTGATATTAGAAAAACCTTAATTTTTACAATGCTTACTCTTTTAAAATTTATTTAAATGCTTTTTAAAAATTTACAATTATATATTTTGACATACAGAAAATAATATAACCTGTGCTAGACTACAAAATTGGCTGCAAAGACTTGCCTTCCCAAGAAGAGGTAGATTTTCTGCCCTTGACTCTGTATTGGCCACACAGCTTTATTTGGCCAACCAGACATTAATGAGCATATCATAGGCAGATACTTGAAAAATGCTTGTAAATTGGTGTTTTCTTTTGTGACTCTTGGAAGTCCTCCAGCACTGTGTAAAACACCCCTGGATAGCCTGAGAGAGAATGAGTGATTCTTCTGAGCAAAGACACAAGAAGTCTCCACCCCTCCAACCATGACCCTAACCCCTACTGTCCTGGTAGCTACTGTAGGTTCAAGTGTAAGACCAGGTGAACCAGAAGAACTGCCTAGCTGAGGTAAAGGGCCATTGTTTTAATCCATCAAGTGTGAAGTGCAATCAGCCCTCTGTATTCATGAATGTGGAGGGCCAACTGTACTATGCCATTTATATAAGGACTTCAGCATCTTCAGATTTCGGTATCTAGGGTGTTCCTGGAAACAAATCCCGCCCCACCCCCATCCCCCCGCCCAAAATACTGAGCGATGACTGTAGTTTGTTACATAGCACTAGATAACTGATACAGACATGAGAAACAGAGTGTTCCCATAACAGGAACAGAAAACTTGTGGTACTGAATGAAGGAACAATGGAAAATATTAAAGATGCTGTTAGTCTTTTCACTCTCCTGGGCTCCCTCCTCTGTTCCTTTCAGACTTGATAAGGACCCCATCTGTTAACTTTGGGACTGTAGTATACAAGGTTTCAAAAGCAGTGTGTTGCATTGCGGACACTTTCTGTCATTGGTATTCCATGTGGGTAAGAGAGAAGGGACAATTTGTCACTTCCACTTACCTCCTGACAAGGACAAAACTACTGTAGTACACATCCTACCAACTCACATTCTTTTTTAAACTCTTCTGATAAAAAGCAATTGTAAATCATGACTGTTTAGTACTTTTAGAAACTATGTCTTTTATTTACCATTGAATTGGTTTCTTGGTCACACAGAGGAATTGAGATCATCAAGGGGCACTGAGGAAATTCATAAAAGAAAAACCAAATTCTCCTACTTTATATTTTGCTTTGAATTTGTCCACGGGCTATTTAGTAGATACTGAAGATTACCTTGTGCACAACTTGGGAATTTTGGGAGTGAACTTGGGTTGGTTACTTAAAACTTTCTAAACCTCCTTGTTTCTCAACCATAAAATACACCCATTAAAAAATCACTTTATAATGTTTCTGTGAATATTAAATGAGATAAAGTATATAAAGTATTTCCTGAATAACTTATACTGTCATATGAATTTCGATGATGATGGTATCAGTGGATATGTCAATACCTGAGGTAAAGTATACATGCTGTAATTGTCTTAATTACCACATATAATGTGTGATCATGTTAGTCAATAAATTTCCATAATTGGGGGAAAAAAAGGTGTTGTTAACAAAGCCTGGAAAAATATTAAGCAAACTTTGTGGATGCTGAAAGTTGTCAAGTAAATGGCATGATGGAAAAAAAGGTCAAAACTGTCAGCGACAATAACTTGGAGACAGAAATGAACTAATGAACTTGTCATTGGCAACATGATTTCCAAGCAGAATGTTGAACATGTCTATTGTTTTCTTTTATCTGCCTAAAATAAATAGGCTCCAGGAAGAGAGAGATGAGCTAAAGAAAGAATGATTCAGTTTGCCAGAAGAATTTAGAGGGAATGTAAATGGGCCAGAAAGTGATAAACTGGAAAATGAAACTGTTTGTCTTCAGCTAAGGGCAGATTCTTAAAATAAATAAAAAACTGGAAGATGAAATCCAAAGAATTGCCAATGAAGCTTTGCATCAGGGTCACGATGATCAAAGCAGGGTCATGGCATCAGATCAAATCTAGGGTGTTGGCTTTAGACCCTTTGTTAAGACCCCTAAAGATTTAAGTAGTTGTATATGTTCAAAATAGAGAAAAGTCTGTCTGGAAAACAATTAGTGATGTGGCTTTTATGAAGCGCAATGGTCTATTATCTGATACATAGATAGCCTATAAAGATTTTTAAAGGGAGTTATGTCAGTTAAAAGGATCCCATCTTGAAACAAAGGGACCAAGAAAATTGCATAAAAGCCTCTGGGCCTTTTATTTTCTATGGACAGAAAACAAGATGAGTAATCTTCTCAGCTTTTCACAGAGAAAAGTTAGAATTTCTCAAAGGATGAAGCCAAGAACCTGGTATGAGGAGTTAAGAGCCAGGTATGGAGAAGAACAGGAAAATAGATATTCTTATGGTAATAGTAGAGATTCAGTTGTGAACTGGGAGCCAATTCCAGGGAAATGACTAGGTCCTGTCCCCAGGGTAAGAGAACCTGGCAATGTTTACCCAGGAGTAATTTATAATAGCTATGGACCAGTGACTGCTATGTACCTCTCATACATCCTCCCTGTGAATGGGTGTCAACTGCAGTTATGTTGCCCCTCTTTCATCATTGTATCATGTGCATGTGTGTGTGTGTGGGACAGATAGCAGATAACTTGCCTTTTTAGTTCATAGGGCCATGAATTAAGAGAAACCACCAGAGGGACATCATCTGTATTCACATTAATAGAGACCGTGAGATCCTTTACTTCAAGCTTGATGTGCAATTCAGTGAGATTCTGGAGGATCCTGGGGTAGAAATGAACATATTTCAGGCAGAAGAAATGTGAACAGTTGTGATCAGGAGAATTGTGGTGTTTTTGCAGAAATGATGACAATAGTTTGAGCTCCTTCCATCAATAGATGGAATCTATTTACCCACGTTCACCTCTTGAATCTGGATTAGCCATGTGCCAAAGGCTCTTTAGCAAGTATGATGCAAGTAGAACCTTGAAAGATGCTTGCACACTGGACTTTACCTCTTGTGGTTTTTGAATCCCTCCTTCCACTTTTTGAACAAGCCTGGTGTAGCCTCCTGGCAGACAAAGCTGCCCTAGATAAGGGCCTCCCTATAGCGCCCAGACCCATGAAGATCTGTCAGTTGACTACAAACACAAGTGAGCCTAGGAGAGACTTAGCAGTGGAACCCATCAGTTAAACTCATCCACACAATCAAGAGCTTAAATAAATGGTGTGTTTTGAGCAAAAAAAAAAAGTTTTGGAGTGCTATGTTATACAGCAAAAGCTAACTGTTTAGCATCATCCTGGATTTAAAATTGCTGACATTTTGTTATATTTTCCTCCAATTTATTTTGTTAAAAAAAAAATTACAAATTAATCTGAAGTGAGAATCCTCTCTTTCCTTCTCTACCCAGAAGTAACCACCATCGGGAAGTTGGCTTGTATCATTTTTCTGCATATAACATATTTAACCTTTTGCAAACAATACATAATATTTTATAGTTTTAACATGTTACAGAAATGAGATCCACAGCACTTTTATTTTCTCTATATTTTAATTTAGAAAAATGAGTATGGTTTGGAACTATAGTCATTCATTCATTCATTTTTTAACATTGATTGAAAGACAAATTCACAGGATATACAGTAGTTGATAGAAATCTTGAAAACAAAAATGTATGAAAACTGGTCTCACTGAACCAGTAGAATGATAGAGTAGCTAGGGTGACACCTTTTAAATATTAAGTCACTCTTCTGTTGGTGAAATCATGTAGTTTCTATTCATTTCATTCAGAATAAAAGTCAAAGTCCTTACAATGGCCTATGAGGCCCTTTGTGATCTCCCCAGTCTTTTTAATCTCTTACTTCATCTTCTACTATTCTTACCCATCCTTACTCAAACAATAAATAATGGCAGACTACACATAAAGTCCCTAGCCTTCTTTCCTTCAAATGGACGATTCTAGGAAGCATTCTATGCATGTTTCAGAGTCCCTGCTGGACAGAATCCACACTGCCTATGGTAATGACCTCACTAATCTGCCTTTAATAAGCTTTGCCTTCCTCCCTGTGTCATTCTCCCTGCTCTGTCATCCAGCTTCCTGGAATTACCTCCAAAGTAAACCCAACTTCCTTGCACTGGGTACCTTGTCTTTGTCACTTCCTAAGGTGAGACCATTCAAGAATCTTTAATCAAGCCAGGAAGAGACTCCCTGGGCAATGGGAGAAGCTGTTTCTGCCAGGTGAGGAGACTTGGTGGGGTTTGAAGGCTTGGGAATTTGGAATGACCTCTGTCCTGCCAAAGCCTCCACTGTAGTTTGTCATCTGACACATGCAACTCAATCCCTGAATTTCAAGTCATCTTTGACTCTTCTCTTTCTCTCACACTGCTTGTCAGCTCTGCATTAAAATATATTCAGAATCTGATGACTTTTCACTTTGTTGCAAACACCCTGGTCAGAAACCAACAAACAAAGATGTCATTTCTCTACTGGAATTTTGCAGTAGCCTCCTAACTGATTTGTTTACAATCCCTCTCTCTATAGATTGTATTTCACAAAAGAACAAGAGTGATCAAACGTAATTCAGACCATTTCAAACATGTCATTCCTTAATACTCTGCAAAGGTTTTCCATCCCCATTAAAGATCAACACTCTTACCATCAACCCCCTCCCCTCCTTTTTTTAACCTACATGATTTTGCCCCTGCTATCCCTCGAGCTTATCTTTTATACGTTTTATTCTGTTCACTAGGCTATAGGTACAGATAACGTGCCAAGCACATTTCCTCCTCAGCAGTTTTGTACTTGCTCTTTCCTCTATGTAGAATGCTCTTTTCCTATTATCCATATGACATAATGCCTAACTTTCTTCAGCTTTATACTCTAATGCTATCTCATTAGAGAGATGTGGTGGACATGAAAATATGCTGCTCAGATTTTGTACCCTGGAAACATAACTGACTCCTGCCCCTAACTGGTTCCACTACCATCGTGAGTCAAGGCTGTGATTCCTGTGGGCTGTTCCAAGTCAGTGGCTGACCATAATGAGTACTACTGCTGGCGCCTTCCTGTAGAATGAGAAACTCCTCATACAGCTACTTCGGCTAGAGAACTCTTGTCTGCCTCGGCATAATTTTTTTAAAAACTGCTGTAGCCTGAGATTTTACATACTCAAATATTCTTCCTTGGCCCTCTCTTTCATAGGTGGTTTGAAAGCTCTCTCTACCTTCTCTGGCTCTGCCTCTTAATCCTTCACAGTTATTTTCCTTAATAAATCTCTTGCTCATCTAATCTTATCTTGGTGTCTGCTTCGTGGAGTATCCAGACTATCATAGGGCATTCCCTGATAATTTTCTGTAAAACTTTACCCCATCCTTCTAGTTTCCATAGCCAGCTTCATTTTTCTTATTAATACCTATCCTCTTATCTATTTTCTGATCCTTGAAGGCAGAGAACTTACCCATTTCTTTAGTTTCTATAATGCATCATCTGTATTAGTTCCTTTTATGTGGTTGGCTAGAGATATCTGTTGAATGAATGAATGCATACAGAAAGAGGCCTAAAGCAGCTGTGGATTCTGCCTATCCTGAAACACAGTAATGACGACAGTAGTTTCTGTGTTGCTAAACAGCCCTGTTGCTAAATGACAAAAAAACATTTTAAGCATGTTATGAGAATCTAATGCTTATCTAGTAATGGTTGAATAATAATTTAAAACTTTG
Source organism: Delphinapterus leucas (assembly GCF_059928025.1). Taxonomy (NCBI): domain Eukaryota; kingdom Metazoa; phylum Chordata; class Mammalia; order Artiodactyla; family Monodontidae; genus Delphinapterus; species Delphinapterus leucas. The sequence goes on from NC_143133.1 coordinate 23,343,337, forward strand.
AGCTGTTAAATTATTTTTTAAACTCTCTAAGAAGTCTATGCACAAAAGAGCCTTGGTATTTTTGATACCCATTAAAGTGGTGTAAATAGTAAACACTGAATCCTCAAAAGGTTACTTTAATGCACACATCATTCCAAGGGACCACAATGATGAGTTAAGTCAATGTTTTGCCACTATGTGCCATGGAATACTCACATCCTTTTCCTAATGCTAATCGATTCTCTACTCACTGACTTCAAACTCACTCAAATGAGATGATCCATTTCAAATTCCCATTTGTTTTTTTTTTTTGTTTTTTCGGAGTGTGGGATGCCTGTAACTTCCTCCAATGTAAATTACTGTATTGGTCATCCTCCCTACACTATGTCAGTAGATTCCACTCTCACAAGTTTAAACAGGAAGATTTATCAAGAAATATTAATAAGCTTCAAGGAACAATTCTCAGACCACAACACAGAACTCTGTGGTTGAGCAACTAAAGCTCTGATACCCCCAGTACTTCCATCACAATTAGAAAAGGACTGTCATAATAATTTATCTTACTTTATTAGTTTTTAAACTGTTTTGTTACTCAAAAAAGCTTTATTTTTTAATTTAGGTTTCTGATTCTGTGCTCATGCCTTCATCACTTTGACAATGTTTCTGTTCCTCACTAAGGAAAGCACACTTGATCCTGTCATGGACTTATTTTGCACATATGCATCCAAAGTAGGCCTCACTGACATGTTTTTTTTGTTTATTTTAAACTACCTCATAAGAATTTCAGTTCTCACAACATGAAGCCCTTAAAGTCAGCCTGTGCACAGCCCACATGCAGATGTTGGTGCTTTCCCAAACTTCCTGTTGGTAAAGGTAAACAATTCTATTACCAGAGGTTCAGGACAGCGTAGGTTTGTTAGAGGCTATATTGTCAGGTAAATTACAATAGTACATCAAACACTGGACCATTCTGAATGCCTCTAGGCGTATCTCTGGGGGAACAAAGGGTCTCCATTATTGCCAACCTCATGAACTCACTTCCCTTGCTTCTATGTGCTCCAGCAAGTTGGGTGCCTTATACCTGGCTGGTTTTCTGACGTAACTTACATATGAATCAGGACTCACACAGGTGCATCAAGTTGGCAGAACCTAAGTCACATGTCTGCCAGCTAGCAGAAAAGGTGATTGGAAATGTAGGGCTTCAATTTGGGAAAGTAAGATTCACAATTTAGGGAGCTATTGAAATATAGAAAAGGTGCTTGATAGCTTTTAGACAGCTCTTGGTGGCAGATTGCTGCTAAACTTAGTATCCAACATCTAATAAAATAATAGCAAACACAAAGAGTTTACTGTGTACTCTTTGTACTATGTACAAATTTGTTTCTATGAATTCTGCATATGTTAATTATTTTTATCAACGCATCTCCCCTGCATGATTGATACCATTATTTATCCTATTTTATGGATGAGAAAACTGAATCATTGAGATTTTAAAGAACTTACCGAGGTCATATTAATTACACATGACAGAGCTGAGATTCAGACACAGGTAGTGGTTTAGAAGTCCAAATTCTCACTTTTAACCAAGATATGCATAGCCTTTCGCATATGTGTATATAAACATCGTCAGCAAATCAATATGGAATAGGCAAGAGAAAAAGAAAAATGGGTAGAATTTGTGCATAAGAAAGTCACAGGAACTGAACAAAGATGGTTAATAAAAATGGATTATTAATGTTATAGACAGAGCTATGATATAATGATTCATATTTCTTTGGTCTCAATACACACGTTAACTGGATAAACCATATTCATCTTAAGAAACTGCCTTAGACATCAATTTCTCAAACTTCATTTACTAATTCTTCAAATATATATTTCAAATCCCCTTCAAACTGCCCCATACTACTAGCTATCAAAATAGTTAGTCCTTTGTTGTAATTGTTTAGTTTTTTGGTGTTAGCCTTAGGAGGACATTCTGACATGTCCTCAGTGGGGTAGTTAGCATTCATCACACATTAACCATTCAATGAAAGTTGTTATATATTGTTAAATGTAATAACAATGTCTGCTATTGACTCTGTAAGAATTATTCAAAAATTCTAGTGCCCTTTCCCTTTAGAAATTTCTAATATATGG